>NC_057725.1:11983410-12076768 GCF_004010195.1 Chiloscyllium plagiosum
GAGGGGACAGGGGATGAGGGGACAGGGGATGGGGGGAGAGGGAGGGGGGAAGGGTAAGGGAGAGGACAGGTAGGGGAAGAGGAGGGGAGAGGGAGGGGAGGTGGGGACGGAGGGATGACGAGGGGAGGGTGTTTCTCTTTCCTCCGTCCATCTAACTCTCACTCACCCTGTCACTCTGAGTGAATTTTCTTGCGCTCTCGCTCTCTCCTTTCCCCCGAGTCCTTGTCTCCCCGTGACGCTGCCTCCACTAATCAGGACGCACGTCCCCGACCGCGAGGACGCGGTTACGTCGTCTCCATGGTGACGAGCTGGGCCTAGTTCCCGGTGAAGCCTGTACCACAATAACGGCCCGTTCCCCCAGTACGACCCACTACTGCCATCATCGTCACCATCACACGGATCCCGAGTCTTCTCCCTCTTAACTCTGCATTCCGCCTTTAATCGTTGCTCTAAAATCTCATTTACTAAACATAGGTGTAAGCTGCTAGGCTCAGTTTGTGACCAAAAGTTATTTAAAATCTGTAAGACTGTGGCACCAGGTAGGTTGGCGCTAGTGACTGATTGTGGGTGGTCGGTCGGTTCTGAGGGGAAATGTGGTCTATTGACTGACTGCTTGTTGCAAAGTAAAGCAAGTAAGTTCATAAGGCATTGGAGCGTCATGTGAGGTGGGAAAATATGAAACAAAATCAGAAATTTCTGGAAAAGGCTCAGCAGGTCTGGCAGCATCTCTGGGTTTCAGGTTCAGTGACCCTCCTTCAGAACTGATTATAGTGAGGAAGACGTTGGTATTTATGCTGTGGGTGCTAGTTGGGATGAGTAAACGAGAGATGGAGCCTAGAGAGAAAAACAGTTGAGCAGACAAAAGAATGGGTAAAGGTCAGGTCGGGGAAGCCAATAGTAGACAAACAGGAGGCTGGAAGAATGCAGCAAGCTGGGTAGAGTTAGGAGGTGGAGAAGTCAACGTTTTGGGTCTAACCCCATTTCAGGACTAGCTGTGCCTGTGGGTTTCCTTCCACAATCCAAAGATGTGCAGGTCAGGTAAATTAGCTGTTCGAAATTACCTGCAGTGTTAGATGCATTAGTCAGGGTTAAACATGGAGTAGGGGAATGGGTCTGGGTGGGTTACTCTTCGGAGGGTTGGGCCGAAGGGCCTGTTTCCACACTGTCGGGAATCTAATCTTTAAAAAAGGTGTCAAGGCATGGGGAGCTAAAGATGAGGAGAGGGACAATCAGGAGCTGCTAATGGGGGCCATAAGAGGCTTACAGTGGGTTGTTTGTGGTAGCAACCCATGCAATGTCAAAGTCTGATGTGGGGTGTTGGGCTCCTTTAACATTTATTCTCAGGTCACCATTTATTTCAGTTGAGGGGAGAGTTGAGAATTAGACTCCTTCAAGGTAAGCTGAGCTGGTGCATGATTTGAATCCATGTTGTTGTGGTATCTCTTGTATCACAAACTAGCCATCCTGCCAAGTGAGCTAAAATACAGGGCAGATAATTACCTTGTTGAAAACTATGAATACTTTTACTTTGAAATGTCTTATAACATTTCTCTGTTTCACTTTAGCTACTTCTTAACTTCTCTCCCTGTTGAATGTGCTGATGCATACTGTGTACACTAGTATTTTAGCAAATTGATGGTTATTTATTTTCTTTACCTGAAACTATTGAATATTTTAATGGGCAGGAAAAGAAACATTGCACACTTGAAGCCAGAAATACCAAGTGGATGGTCCATTTCAGACATCACACTATGGTTGTTGGAGATCCATCTTCTCACTTAGGAAAACAGCAGGAATTCCTCAGGATAGTGTCTGTGGTCCAGTTATCTCCAGCTGTGTACTGAATCTTCTTTTACCCTGTTAGTGGCAGCCCAAGGATTTAAGCCTGTGGTAATGGACTCCGGCTTTAAGTTATGGGAGAATAAGGGAATATCTTGTCTGGGAGATTTATTCGAGGGGGAGGTCCTGATGTCATTTAGCCAGCTAAGTCACAAATATGGATTGTCTAAATAGGGACCTTTTCTGGTACATTCAGATAAGGGATAATATACAGAGGAAGACAAGGAATGGCAAAATATTTGCCAGTCAATGTTGTGAGTGGCTTGGAGGGAAACTTGCTGGTGGTGATGTTCCCATTTATATGTTGCCCTTATCCTAGATAGAAGTATACGTGGTTTGGAAGATGCTGTCTTTGGATCTTCTGTGAATTTCTGCAATACATTTTGTAGATAGTACACACCTGCTTTTGGGCATTAGTGGTGGAGGGAATGGATGCTTATAGATGTGGTAGGATCAGGCAGGATGCTTTGTCCTCGATGATGTCAAGCCTCTTGAGAGTTGGAGCTTCACCCATTCAGGCAAGTGGTGAATATTCCATCACAGAACTGACTTATGCCCTATAGATGGTGGACAGACTTTCGGGAACCAGAAAGTGAATTAGTCTCTGCAGTATTCCTAGCCTCTGACCTGCTCTTGTAGCCACTATTTGTGTGACGAGTCCAGCTGAGTTTCTGGTGAACCTACCTGCCCCTTGAATACAATAGATTATGGATGTGCTTGTGTATAATATGTCCCAACCTTCCTTGACAATTTAAGCTGGGAAAAAAGCAGACTTTATGCTTGTGTATCTCTGTAAACACTGCATCACCATTCAATTGTATCAGTTCTTGTTGTTTCAGGAAGTTTTGAAGTTTCAGAATATAGATTTGTTAATGCATAATAAGACTGTGTACAGCAGTGTACCTGACTCAGTACCATTGCTATTAAATAACCATCTGTCCAAGAACATATGAACCCTTTAAGACCACGAGGATATTGGCGTTTTGATAGATTACCTCCTGCTCGTGTAGCCAAAAATAGTTTAAATATGATTTACCTTCGGGAAATCAGATCATTTACTGTTCAAAAGAATGTTATCCAGGATTAGAATATTGTGAAGATTGTACTGAAATGTAAAAAGCAAAATGCAAACACAATATTTGTCATGCATAAATTTATTATTCACAACAGTCATGCAGAGGGGAAGAATATCACAAAACATAGTTACACAGCACAGAAACAGACCCTCTGGTCCAACTCGTCCTTGCTAACCAGATATCCTAATCTGACCTAGTCAGATTTGCCAGCATTTGGCCCATATCCCTTTAAACCCTTCCGGGTCATCCACACAAGCAGAAGCTGTTTAAACATTGTAATTGTACTTGTCTCCATCAGTTCCTCTGACAGCTTGTTCCATGCATGAGCCACCCTTTGCATGAAAAAGTTTTCCCTTAGATCCCTTTTAAATCTTTCCCCTCTCAGCTTAAACCTGTGCCCTCTAATTTTGGATTCCCCTACCTGGGGGAAAAAGTCCTGGTTATTCACCCTATCGATGCCCCTCTTGATTTTATAAACTCACTCCTCAGTACCAACGCTCCAGGGAGAAAAGTCCCAGCCGATTCAGCCTCAAATATAGCTCAAATCCTCCAATCCCAGCAAAATTCTTGTAAATCTTTTCTGAACCCTTTCAAGTTTAACAAAATCTTATTCATAGCAGAGAGGGCAGAATTGAACACAGTATAGGTATTCTAAAAGTGGCGTTACCAATGTCCTGTACAGCCACAACATGACATCCCAACTCCTATACTCAGTGCACTGACCAGTGAAGGCAAGTATGCCAAACACTTCCTTCACCACTTTGTCTACTTGTGACTCCACTTTCAAAGAACTGTGCAGCTGTACCCCGTCGGTCTTTGTTCGGCAATACTCCCCAATGCCCTATGTTAACTGTATGTCTTGCCCTGATTTGCTGTATCAAAACGCAGCACTTCACGTTTATCTAAATTAAACTCCATCTGCCACTCCTCAGCTCATTAGCCCATCTGATCAAGTACCTGTTGTACTCTGAGATAACCTTCTTCACTGTCCACTACACTACCAATTTTGATGTCATCTGCAAACTTACTAACCATACCTCCTATATTCATATCCAAATCATTTAGCTCAAAGTACACTTTAAATGAAGTTTTCAAAAATGCCACTTTAAAATGTATTCTGATGTTTTAGCTGTGAGCATACTTGGTGAGAATCAAGTGTGTACAAGTAATGGTAATATAATTAACTGCATCCAACTCCAAGTCAAATAGATCTGGACTACAGTCCAACACTGAATTGCCAGATGGAAAACAGAAAGTGCTGAAGAAACTCAGCAGGTCTGGTAGCCTTTGTGGAGAGAGAAGTACAATTAGTGTTTTGAATCCAAGAGTCATGTTGGACTTGAAACATTATCTCTGTTTCATATTCTACAGATGCTTCCAGGGAACTGCTCCCAATTTCTGTCTTTATTTCAGATCTCCAGTGTCCACATTACTCTGCCTTTATTAAAATTATCCTAACTACAAATTCTGCAAGCAAACTGACAGTAGAGGTTAGCTTCAACTTTATGAAGCTCCCTCCTCTCTGAGCACCAAAATTGTGATGACTGGGTCCAAGGAGATTACATCCATTTATTTATTTGATTATTTAAAATCACTGTTTTGAGGGGACAGCATTGAGTTATAGAGTCGTAGTGATGTACAGCATGGAAACAGACCCTTCAGCCCAACCCGTCTGTGCCGACCAGATATCCCAACCCAATCTAGTCCCACCTGCCAGCACCCGGCCCATATCTTTCCAAATCCTTCCTATTAATATACCCATCCAAATGCCTCTTAAATGTTGCAACTGTACCAGCCTCCATCACATCCTCTGGCAGCTCATTCCATACATGTACCACCCTCTGCGTGAAAAAGTTGTCCCCTTGGTGTCTTTTATATCTTTCCCCTCTCACCCTAAACCTATACCTTCTAGTTCTGGACTCTCCGACTCCAGAGAAAAGACTTTGCCTATTTATCCTATCTATGTCCCTCATAATTTTGCAAACCTCTATAAGGTCACCCCTCAGCCTCCGACGTTCCAGGGAAAACAGTCCCAGCCTGTTCAGCCTCTCCCTATAGCTCAAATCCTCCAACCCTGGCAACATCCTTGTAAATCTTTTCTGAACCCTTTCAAGTTTCACAACATCTTTCCAATAGGCAGGAAATCAGAATTGCACGCAATATTCCAACAGTGGCCTAACCAATGACCTGTACAGCCGCAACATGACCTCCCAACTCCTGTACTCAATACTCTGACCAATAAAGGAAAGCATACCAAACGCCTTCTTCACTATCCTATCTACCTGTGACTCCACTTTCAAGGAGCTATGAACCTGCACTCCAAGGTCTCTTTATTCAGCAACACTCCCTAGGACCTTACCATTAAGTGTATAAGTCCTGCTAAGATTTGCTTTCCCAAAATGCAGCACCTCGCATTTATCTGAATTAAACTCCATCTGCTGCTTCTCAGCCCATTGGCCCATCTGGTCCAGATCCTGTTGTAATCTGAGGTAACCCTCTTTGTTGTCCACTACACCTCCAATTTTGGTGTCATCTGCAAACTTACTAACTGTACCTCTTATGCTCGCATCCAAATCATTTATGTAAATGACAAAAAGTAGAGGACCCAGATTTATGTTGAATGCGTACCATCTAAGTTATGGCTACAGATTTGACTTTCTGCTCTTTCTACTATTTATTCAAAGGCAAGCGCATACTCTGAATATAGGAAAAGGAGTAGGCCATTCAGCCCCTTGAACCTGTTCCGCCATTCATTGAGATCATGGCTGACCATTGGCCTAACTCCATGTACCTGCCTTGGTCCATATTCCTTTAAAACATCTGCTTAATAAAAAGTTGTCTATCTCAGATTTAAAACTAACAACAGATCTCCAGTGGCATTTGTGGAAGAGAGTTCCAAACATCTGCTACCCTTTGTGTGTAGAAGCTTTTCCTAACATCTTTCCTGAGCAGTCTGACCCTAATCCTCAGACCATGCCCCCTTGATCCAGAATCCCCAACAAGCAGAAATAATTCACTTTTATCCAATCTGTCTTTTCATGTTACTTTCTTGAAGACTTCAATCAGATCATCCTTAACCTTCTAAATTCAAGAGAAAACAGGCCTCATTAGTATAATTTCTCCTCATAACAATTCCTGAAGTCCAGGTATTATTTTTACAAACCTACCTTGTACTCCCTCAAAGGCCAATATATCCTTCCTAAATTGTGGTACTGATTCATTTACATTAATATTATTGCAACAGTAAATACAGTCAAATAGTGCCAGTTCCAAGTTCTTTGCGCAAAAGAGGTTAAGTGATCTATTGTTTAATGTCATTGCAAATCCTCTATTAATTCAAATGAAAATGAAGAGGCTGAATTTTAGGGGGAAAAAGGCTTAAAGTAGATAAACCTCCAGGACCAGATGAAATGTATCCCGGTTTGTTGAGTGAAGCAAGGGTGGGAGTAGGAGGGTGCCTGCAATACTTTTAAATTCCTCTCTGGCCACAGGGCTGCAGGACAGCCAATATGGTACTGTTATTCAAGAAGGAAGGAGAGGAGAAACCAGGAAATTATAGGCCAGTCAGTCTAACCTTAGCAGCAGGGAAACTATTGGAAGCAATTCTGAGGGACAGAGTTAATCTGCACTTAGACAGGTGGGGATTAGTCAAGAACAGTCAACATGGTTTTATTAACGAGAGGTCATGTCTGACTAATTTGATTAAATTTTGCAGAGGTAAATGAGTGTGTAGATGAGGACAATGCATTTGATGTAATCTACTTGGGACTACAGCAAGGCTTTTGATATAGTTCTGCATGGGAGACTGACTATGAAGCTAAGAGATCATGGGACCCAAGGAAATTCAGCTAACTGAATCCAGAATTGGCTGAGTGGCAGGAAGCAAAGGGTAATGATCAAAGAGTGTTTTGATGATTAGAAGTCTGTATCTCGTCGGTTTCCATAGGGATCAGTTTAGGGGCCCTTTCTTTTGTGGTGTATGTATATAATTTAAACTTGAATATAGGAAGGTTGATCATGAGTTTCCCACTGCCTCAAGGAAGCAACCAACTTAATCAAAGACCCATCCCACCCAGTTATACTCATTTCCACCCTCTTCTGTTGCTCAGAAGATATAAAAGGTTGAATACATATAAGAATAGATTCAAGAACAGCTGCTATCAGACTTTTGAATGGACCTCTCAAGTGTGAATGTTGATCTCTCTCTCTGCACCTTCTCTGTACTGTAACACTATTCGATACTCTGTTCTGTTACCCTGAATGCATTTCGTATGGTACGATCTGCTGTAGAGCAAGCAAAACAACACTTCATGGTTTCTCAGTAAATGTGACAACAATAAATCAAATCAAATCAAGAATAGGTGAAGTGGTAAGTATTGGGGAGGAAAGCCTCAAATTACAGGAGAATAGAAACGGATTGATCAGATGGGCTGATCAGTGGCAAATGGAATTCAATCCAGATAAGATGGGGCACTTGTGCGGGAAAAAACAAGACAATGGAATACATGATGAATGGTTGAACTCTGGGAAGCACTGAGAATTGGAGTGACCTTGGTGTGCATGTCCATTGGTCCCTTAAAGTGGTGAGGCAGGCAAATAAAGTGGCATATGGGATGCTAGCCTTTATTTGCTGAGGCAGAGAGTTTAACAGCAGGGAAATTATGCTGAAACTCTTAAACAAAAGGTTAAGCCACAGCTAAATCATTGAGTTCTGGAGACCACATTATATGAAAGTTATGGAGAGGATGCAGAGGAGATTTACCAAGAGGTTGCCTGAATTGCAGAATTTTAGGTATGAAGAGGGATTGGATAGACGAGGGGTTCCTTCCTTAGAGTAGAGGTGATTGAAGGGGGACATGATTAAGATGTTTAAAATTCTATGGAGCAGACTGGAAGAAACATTTCCCTTTGGTGGAGCGATCAATGACCAATGGGTTAAGAGTTAAGGTAAGGGGCTTGAGGTTTATGGGGTATATGAAGAAATACATTTTCATCCAGAGGTTGGTGGGAATGTAGAACTCACTGCCTGCAAGAATGGTCAGCACAGAAACTCTTAACATTTGAGAATTATTTAGATGTTCACTTGCAGTTTCAAGGCATACAAGGTAGTGGTCCAAGTATGGTACTGGAAATGGGATTAGAATACTTGAATAGCTGACTTTGATCAACACAGATTCAATAGCCAAAGGACCTTTTCTCTGTGCTGTAGACCTCTATGAATTTATAATCTCTCTCCTCTCAGCCTTCTCCAATTTATCTTCATAACTGAAGTTCCTCATTACTGAAACTGTTGTTATAAATCTCATCTGTATCCTCTCAAATGCCTTCACATCCTTTCCAAAAATGTGGCACCCAGAACTGGATGTATTATGACCAGGTAAGGAGAGTTGAATTCATTTTCTCCATTTAACCTCCTAATATGGTTGCAAATATTTATATCCTTTCGGCATGAAGCTACACCTTTTTCTAATTTAGGATTGAGAAGGCAGAGTCATACTGCGCAGAAACAGACCCATTGGTTCACCCAGTCTATCCCGACCATAATCTATTGTAAACTATTCTCACCTGCCTGCATGTGGCCCATATCCCTCTAAATTTTTTCTATTCACGTACTTAGCCAAATGTCTTTTAAATGTAACTACCTACATCCACCATTTCCTTTGGAAGTTCATTCCACATATGAGTAAAAAAGTTGCCCATCATCCTTTTTAAACCTTGCTCCTGCAGAAATTACTTCATTCAGAGGTTGTTGAATCTGTGAAATTCTCTGCACCAGAGGGTTGTGGACATTCCATTCATGAATGTATTCAAGATCAAGGTTAATTGATTTTGTACACATTAAGAACATCGGGGAATATAACGATTGTTATAAAATTTGACCTTTTTTGTTGTATATTTAATTATGGACTGATATGAGAAAAGGACTCTTTCAAAACCAAGGTTTGCTGAAGGACTATTGTGTGATTTGAAAACAAGTAACCTAATACTCATTGGAAGCAAGGTTTATACAGCTGCTGTTTCAAGCAGTAGTCGGAGAATGTGCAGATGAGCTGGAACCATGCATGTGCAAAACAGAGATTCAATCAGCAACAAGCAGTTGATTTGTCTGTGAATTAATGACCAGTTATTGATGACAAAGGCCTTCTGACTGCCAACAACGTTATGATTGGTTCTCAGTTAACTGAACAGCTTTGAACTGTGAACAAAATAGTGTGAAGTCACAAGATCTGAACAAGCTCAGGAGCTTTCTCTATTCTCTGCAGTGAATGAAAAAAGTTTATTTTCCCTTAAGCAGTTGCTGGTAACTGCAACATTTTAATATATCTGAGGCATTTACAAGTGTGAAGCATTATCCTGTGCCTCCTGCAAATGAAAAAAAAATCTGGAGAAGGAAGACTGAGAAGCAGTGATCTGATCAGCATAAGAACCATTTCAGATTCTGCGAACATGAAACCCTGAACTGCTCTCCTAGTTTGTTCCTTCTACCAGTAACATCTATATTTCTTTCCTGTCTGTGTGCAAGTATGTAAGGAGGAGATTATATGGAGATGAATGTTTTAATTTGAAGTACAAACACTTTTCTATTATAAATGGAAGCATTCAGCAGTCTCCTTTCATTAAAAAGATATGAAGGTAATGCTTTTATTTGTTCTTTGATAATATCTGGGTATCGTGAACAAAGCCCGCATTTGTTGTTCATCTCCACTTGCCTTTAATTTAAATGCCCTCTTGGCCATTTTTTTCAGGCACTTGGGAGTCAATCACACCGCTGTGTGCTTGGAATTACATGTAGGTCAGACAAAGATGGCAGATTTCCCTCCCTAAAGAATATCAGTGAACCAAATAGGTTTTTATAATAATGATACTGAGACTGGCTTTATATTCCATTGTTGTTAATTGAATTTTAGAGAAGATTTGACTGCATGTCTCGAAGAACATTATCCTGGGTCTCTGAATTATTAACCCAGTGGCATTACCACTGTCTAACTAACTTGCTTATCCCACTTATGCATATGCAAACATTAGACCCAGTAGACAGAGGTTTAACAGACTAATACTCTATTGCAGCATCCATATATCCACTGCCGGCATTCAAATAAATCCTCCCTTCCCATAAAGTTTCATTCCATTGCCATGAAGTATAACATGCAGTTGATTGAGGTACAAGGGAGAAGCAGATCAAAAGGTTTTGTAATGCATTTTCATGCTTTTACAAGTTTGAAACTGTCAGGACGAATTAGCAGAGCTATCATAATTATATGAAATAAGCTCAGTGAAGCAGTTACATCATAAATCACTGCATTTTGCCCAGCGGCAGAGTCAGATTAATTAGGTTCAAAAAGTAACAATGGACCAGATAATAGATATGATTCAGAAGTTGTGGCATGAAGTGTAGAATAGGCACATGATGGTCAGAACAGTGACAATCGTGGTCCATATATGTACGAATGATGCTCAACTCTGCCCAACAACTCCATGTCTTGATCTAAAAACACTTATGCTGCTCCCTCTCCATTTGTCTGAGACCCTGAACAGGAAAAGAAATAATCTCCAGTTAAATGTCAGCAGAAGAGCCACCTTCACTTCAAGCCGTGCAAAATGGGACAGCTGCTTAGTTCTCTCTTCAACACACATGTTGCTTCCTACCTCGCATTACACACTATCTCTTATACTAAACTATCATTTGGCTTCTTCTAGTGTGTACTGAAACTCATATCTACGCTTTGCCAATTTTAGGACTTGGTTCATTCAACACTTTCATCCTCACCTTATTTGCCCCACAATTGGCAACTTTGTTTTGAATTTGGAAATCATCCTGTTGAGGGCTCTGGCTAAACTTCAGTCCTTTCAAGATTGCTTTTGAATCTGCTTCTTCAATCAAACGTTCATACCCCCCTCCCTTGGCTCAATAGCTGCCTTTTCATTATATCTCTTGTGAAATGCCTTGGAGCATTTTTCTACATTAAAGGTATATAAATGCACGTTACTGTTTCTGCTACTCTTGGTCTCTAATAAATACTACATATTCTAAATGTACACTTTGAATCATGTTCATCATTTTCATTCTTTTTAGGGCAAAGGGACTTGCTGTGTCCATTAAATAGGCCCCATGCTCCCTTCACTACGTTCCATTGAAACTTGCTCACTTGATGTTCAGAATCACTGAAATCATCTTATGTCCCTCATTTAAAATGTCAGGCACTTCTTTGGGTGCTGTGTCATCGTTATTTTACCAAGTATTAAAATACAAATTTGGGAGTGTTTTTCACAGCCTCGGGATATCCCAGAGTGCATTGCCACCAATGAGGTACATTCCAAATGCAGTCACTGCTGTAACAAATTTGCATACAAGAAAGCTCCTCAAGCAACATGCTAGTAAGCAGTTAATCTTTATTTTATAAAGGTGTTGGCCAAGGTGATGATTTGGAAGTAGTACGGTAAGAAACTGCCTTAGTTCCTTTATAACATCTGTGGAATCAGGATTGTTTATTTTAGGAAAATTACATTTCAAGAGTTGCACAATTGTAAAGGGATCAAATGTATTTTCGTAAAGAAGAAATGCTGGTTTATGTAACTTGCTGATCCTTGATCCAGAAAGATCAAAATGCTGCAATATTCTAGATATGATCTCACCAACATCCTGCACAGTTGTAGAAAAACTGTCCTCATTTGTACATCATGCAACAATCCAGGGAAGGCAGTGAAGTAGTGCTAATGTCACTGGACTAGTAATCCAGAACTCCAGATCAATACTCTGGAACATGGGCTTGAACCCCACAATGACTGATGGTACAATCTAAATTCCATAAAACAAAATTCTGGAGTAAAGAGCTAGTCAAATGATGACCATCATTGATCATTCTTAAAAACCCAACTGGCTCACTAATAACATTTCCTTCCTTTAGGGATACAAATCTATTGTCCTTCTCTGACCTATATGTCACTGCAGAGCCACATCTTTGAGGCTGACTCCTATTTGCCATTGACCAGTGGGTCAAAGTGGGGACACCAGTGACAAGCGGATCAAAGTGGGGACACCAGTGACCAGCGGATCAAAGTGGGGACACCAGTGACCAGCAGCCAAAGCTGGGACACTAGTGACCAGCGGTGACACCAGTAACCAGTGGCCAAAATGGGGATGCCAGTGACCAGTGGCTCGAAGTGGGCACACCAGTGACCAAAGCGAGGACACCAGTGACCCAAAGTGGGGATACCAGTGACCAGCAGGCCAAAGTAAGGACAAGAGTGACCAGCAGGCCAAAGTGGGGTCACCAGTGACTCAAAGCAACAACACCATTGATACATATTGGAAGTAGTTGAGGCTCCAGCATGGATTCCTTTGGTACCATCAGTTTGCTTATATTAATTTATTTTCCTGATGCAACTCCTGATCAAAAAGGCAGTAGTTCTGAAATACAGCAGGTCTCCAAACTTGTCCTGAAGTGTGACCCTTGCTTAGCTTAGTCTTGAGTGGTATTGGAGGACATGAACTTCTCACACAGCAATTGAAGATAATACCAAACTGACGTGCTTCCACTTGGTGCCCGAGTGTTTTCCGTACGATCTGTTAGTCTGTCAGAACAGGTATCTTTCAACCTGAGGAATGTTTTCATTAATAATTTCAAATGATATAATTTATGCATTTTATTGATTGCAAACACAATGCACATGCAATAGATTTAAAATGTGTGCCTGATTTGTGCTACGCAAGTACGAGGCAATGACCATCTTCCCTTGATGTTCGAAGGCACTCCCTCATCAACAGCTTAGGGATTACAACTGGATGGAAACTCGAATAGGCCAGCCATATACTTGTTGTGGTTACATGAGCAGATCAGAGGCTGGGTTATCTGTGGTGAGTAACTCACCTCCTGATTCCCCCAAAATATTTCCAACATCCAGAAGTCACAAGTCAGAAGTATGAAGGAATGCTCACCACTTGCTTAGATTAGTGTAGCTCCAACAGCATTCAAGACGCTCAACAAAACAATAAAGTAGCCCACTTGATTAGCACTGCATCGATCATCTTAAACATTTAGACTCTCCAATATTGGCATACAGTAGCAACAGTCTGCAGCATCTGCAAGAAGTGGTAACTTGCCATCACTGTGCTAAAGCCAAATATGTAATCACATGTGTTTATGTGTGCCACGGGAGGCAACAGCCAAGTAATATTATTGCTGGTCTGTTAACCCAGAGACCTAGATAATGTTCTGGGGAACCCAGGCTCAAATCCTGCCATGGCAGATGATGGAATTAAGAGTCAAATGATGACCAATCCATTGCCGATTTTGGGAAAAACCCATCTGTTCAGAAGGAAATCCGGCCTACATATGACTCCAGATCCACAATAATGTGGTTGGCTCTTAACTGCCCTCTGGGCAATTAGGGATGGGCAATAAATGCTGTCTAGCCTTGTCTTGTGAATGAATAAAGAGAAAAAGAAGTCATGGTAACATGAGATTAGAACACACAGTGACCTAAAGATCATGAAGCAGGAATTCTTTATTCCATTGGCATTGGATCATAAAGAGAAATTATGGCTAAACAAAATGTATTTACAAGGAATGAAGCTTGTGGTTTATATTAGATTGAGGAATCCTTTGTCAGACCCTTCTTCCCATAAACCTTCTATCACCGAAGGAAAGGGTCTGTTTGGCTGCCTGCGCTGCTTTCCCTCAACATTATCACGTGAAGCTTGAGATCCTGTGGCCTCTCTCACTGACACCACACGGTCTCAAAAGTTCTGTTACACATCTCCATCGTTGAAACTTCCTGTCCCAGCAATTACACATAGCATAGTGACCATTTAGAGTCAGAGATGTACGATATTTGTATCATCGATAGACATAAGTGAGGTGACAGAAGACTGGAGGTTGGCAAACATGGGGCAACTGTTTAAGAAGGGCGATAAAGACAAGCCAGGGAACTATAGACCAGTGAGCCTGAACTCAGTGGTGGACAAGTTGTTGGAGGGAATCCTGAGGGACAAGATGTACATGTATTTGGAAAGGCAAGGGCTGATTAGGGATAGTCAACATGGCTTTGTGCATGGGAAATCATGTCTCACAAACTTGATTGAGTTTTTTGAAGAAGTAACAAAGAAGATTGATGAGGACAGAGCAGTAGATGTGATCTATATGGACTTCAGTAAGGCGTTCGACAAGGTTCCCCATGGGAGACTGATTAGCAAAGTTAGATCTCATGGAATACAGGGAGAATTAGCCATTTGGATACAGAACTGGCTCAAAGGTAGAAGACAGAGGGTGGTGGTGGAGGTTTGTTTTTCAGACTGGAGGCCTGTGACCAGTGGAGTGCCACAAGGAAGCAGTTGTGTGATTAGTAGGTTGACAGGGTTGTTAAGAAGGCATACAGTGTTTTAGCTTTTATTAATAGAGGGATTGAGTTCCGAAACCATGAGGTTATGCTACAGCTGTACAAAACTCTGGTGCGGCCGCACTTGGAGTATTGTATACGGTTCTGGTCACCGCATTATAAGAAGGATGTGGAAGCTTTGGAAAGGGTGCAGAGGAGCTTTACTAGGATGTTACCTGGTATGGAGGGAAAGTCTTACGAGGAAAGTCTGAGGGACTTGAGGCTGTTTTCGTTAGAGAGAAGAAGGTTGAGAGGTGACTTAATAGAGACCTATAAGATAATCAGAGGATTAGATAAGGTGAACAGAGAGAGCTTTTTTCCAAGTATGGTGACGGCGAGCACGAGGGGGCATAGCTTTAAAGTGAGGGGTGATAGATAGATATAGGACAGATGTCAGAGGTAGTTTCTTTACTCAGTAGTAAGGGTATGGAATGCTTTGCCTGCAACGGTAGTAAGATTCGCCAACTTTAAGTACATTTAAGTCTTCATTGGACAAGCATATGGACGTACATGGAATAGTGTAGGTTAGATGGGCTTCAGATTGGTGAGACAGGTCAGCGCAACATCGAGGGCCGAAGGGCCTCTACTGTGCTGTAATGTTCTATGTGTGGCCTGATGGCTAAAATGTTTGAGTCCACATTAATGTCTGCATGCTGTTTCTGTATCACCAATTTGGTGATACAGAAACGGTTGTGGTGATACCCAGCATTGGTAGTCTGAAGGGATCCAGGCTCTGGGTCAGATCATCCTTGGTCCATCAGTACTCAAACAACCATATCATTGGCAGCACTCATTGCTTCAGCTTCTGCTTGGCAGAGATCCTCCCTGTACCATCTACCAGGGCCTCCTTACGTTGGATGATCCCTGGATTCACATGCCACTTCAGAATCGACATTCCTATTCGGGTCCATTCCATTCAAGCCTTCATATACAGAAAGTCACCTGAGGTTGGAATCAAACTCTGATCCCTGGTGTTGTGAGGCAGCAGTGCTGACCACTGAGCTACTGTGCTGTCTATTAGTTCAACAACATAAGCGTGATTAACCTGCATTGAGCCACCTAACAATTCTATGCAGTTCAGGGTCCCACACATCTTGTATCTCATTCCAATCTCTGATATTCCAACTCTGGAAGAATATCCTTGTGCCGATTAGAAGATCAGCCCTGTCGGCCTTGTAATAAATCATGTTTTCCTTGCTCGGTGTCTCTTGCTATCTGTCCTCTTGGACACCATTTGAAATGCATGGGTTAACCTCGTGATGCTCAGGAATCCACTTATTGACCTGGCCATTCCCATCAAAAAGCATGGTGAGACACAGGAGATGTTCCATAGGGAGATCTGTTTCTCATTCAAGTGTGGAGAATAGACTGTGGATAAGTGTGAGATGCCATTATAAGCATAAACCAGTTCCAGAAGGTAACCAGGCCACTGCTGTTCATTCAATTGTACACTTCAATAGTTTGCAGTAGATGAAGGGGGTAGTTCAGTACTTATCAATGCCATAGATAAGACAAAACCTCTAGGAAATTTCTGTCAAACTTGCATCCCTGATAACTAAATCCATCATGGCACACTCAAATGGACAAGCCAAATTATAATCTAACACTTCCGCTGTAGTTGAGACATTTTGGTCAGGAGTGGAAGTGGCCTGTGCAAACCAGGGAGAGACATCCAGGAGTATGAAAAGATGCTCAATTCCATTACTACTAGGGTGAGGGATCATGAAATCCATAGCAAGAGTCTTTGGATGTGTCATGGGACCACAGATTTCATCTGGAATCAAACTGTATGGGTTCAACAACCCATTGTTATGAGTCTCTGTTAACTCCAAGCTTTCCTTGTAACTTTTCATAATCATTCCTTCAGCATTCTCTGATTTCCTCAGCTCATTCTGGAGTGGGGAGTCAAGACATAGCTATGCACAAGCCTCCTATAGTAATCAGCTGGACAAAGAAACCTACCAAGTTCCTTCCCTGTCTTAGACTAGGGCCACTCCTCTCCTGCACAGATTTTCTGACCTTCAGGAGAAATGTCTTCCTTCGTTATAAAGTGTCCAAGGTAAATTTAGATAGCAAAATTGGGTCTTTTCTGCTTTAATTTTCAAATTTAACAGTAACAAGTGAGCTAAGATGGTGTCTAATCTTGCAAGGGTTTCCTCGAATGTGGAGCTGAATATATGTCTGTTTGGTTACACAAGGAGGAACTGGGAATTAAGGCCAACAAATATCTATCACATGCATGAAAGTGGTAGGAACATGATAGAATCCAAATGGCATCCTTGAGTATTCACAAAATTCCTCTGTACCCATTCAGAATGCTGTCTGCTCAATGCCTTTTTCAGCAATAGGTAGCAGGTTATAACTATAGGCCAAATTGAGATTGCAGGAACTCATCGGACCTTTGAGGATTTAAAATGTGGTGTTGGAAAAGCCTGTCAGGCAGCATCCGAGGAGCAGGAGAGTCGATATGCTCAAAACATCAACTCTCCTACCCCTTGGATGCTGCCTGACTGGCTATGCTTTTCCAGCACAACACTTTTTGACTCTGATCTGCAGTCCTGAGCTTCTCCTTTGAGGACTTGCAATGTTTTGCCAATCCTAGGTAGATGGTAAACATCCTTCTGCATCTTTTCACTGAAGGTGGGATCCAGCAGGACGATGCGATCAAATAACTTCACTATGGTTACTGAAACTAGGCCCACCCCTTCAGCTTACTTGTATACACAAAGATCCCAAAAGATCCACTAGGAATATTTTTTGCAACGTTTATTCCAGTAAGCCTATTGGGAAAAGTTACAAATGTTTATTTGCAGACACTTCCTGCTCACTCACATTGAGCATAACTATCTGCATGACCAAATTGAATTGTCAAATCATCGGGTGTTTCCAGTCTTTCTAGCCACCTGCTCATTGGCAAATAGAACATCCAACCAGAAGTTCTGCTTCCTTTCCTCTGTAGCTTCCTTGGAATGCACACAGAAAGCCTTTGCCTGGGTTTGGCCTTTGGTCTGATTTCATTTGACAAGACTTGAGCCTCCAATGATCCCAGAGAAACTTCAGCCTTCTTCACAGACCTTATCACTCCTCCATCATCTGCTTCATCTTGACAATGTGCATTTGAACCTTATCCACCATGATTTTTTAGATTTAGATTAGATTACAGTGTGGAAACCGGCCCTTTGGCCCAACAAGTCCACACCGACCCGCCAAAGCGCAACCCACCCACACCCATTCCCCTATATTTACCCCTTCGCCTAACACTACGAGCAATTTTGCATGGCCACTTCACCTAACCTGCACATTTTTGGACTGTGGGAGGAAACTGGAGCACCTGGAGGAAACCCACACAGACACAGGGAGAATGTGCAAACTCCACACAGTCAGTCGCCTGAGGTGGGAATTGAACCCGGGTCTCTGGCGCTGTGAGGCAGCAGTGCTAACCACTGTGCCACCGTGCCGCCCAGTATAAACAGTATAGGTACAATGGTTTAAGAAGGCAGCCCACCAGCTTCTCACCAACATTTAGGAAGAATTAAATGCTGGATGCATCAGTACCACCAGGTGAATAAAAGCTGCATTATCACAAGTATGCTTTGTTTAATCACTTTCTTGAACATATGATGCCTAATACCTAAACATGAAATTCAAAAGCTCCTGTTTTTGATTTCAAGTGCACTGACATTTCTTGAACTTTCAAATTATATTGAATTTTTTTTCAGAGAGAAATCTGATGCTTCGTTTTCAGGCTGTGTGTCTGCTTCTCATCGGGTGATTTTTTAAAAAATATAAATTGTGTTACCACAGATATCCTTTCAAGCCTTCTTTGTGACACAGCAAAACATTCACATTTCATCCTGTCTCATTGGTTGGGCTCACAATGAAGCAAGCGCAATGATTCCTTTGGTACATTTCTTTAAATTTAATTATATCTGAAGGATCTTTCTTTTACTTAAGAGTACTGGGTTTTAATGATCCCTGCCAAAACTACAGCTGAAGTTTAAGAAAAGATCTGAAAGATCAAGCTAGCTTTTCTCTCTTTTTATCTTCACAAAAATAGTGGATAATATGGTTTCTTCAATACTTAGAATAAGTACCTCAAAACCAAGCCAATTGCCAGGACAGAATGCACAATCTGGCAACATGAATCACACTGGATTGACAACATTACCAAGATTTCCAATGTTGAAAAATCCAAACACCTTTGCTGCATTGTGTTGTTAAACTACAATGTTTCTGGAAAACCAATAAAATAAATCTCCATTCTTAAAGTTAGTTTGGTTCTACACGAGTGTCGTTTCAGAACTCATCAGCAGAGAAAAAGAGTTAAGGTGCATGTCAAAATACTCAGAGGTGTGTTTCCAATAAAATCTTTTCATCCTGAGGCAGTTTTGTCATGTTGTCATCTATAGTAACCAGTGGTTTAGAAATATCGATAGCTGCCCTGGATCTTTGTCTGATTGATCTGTTGAAGGAGCAGGAGACAATACAAATTACCCACAGGATTGGGGCATATGCCACATGTGTGACTGCCAACAGGTGATGGTGGCACAGCTGCTGGCAAACAAAAAGGAGTGGAATGTAAGGGATGCCTAATGACAAAATGACCCTGGCTTGAGGAACTGTCTCTGAGAGATGGGATGGGACGGAATGGACATGGCAGGAGCGGGATGGGAGAGGCATGGGAAAGGCAGATATGATGATGGAATTGGTCAAGTGCGGGAAAATTATTGGGATAATTATTTGACCCAGCTTATTCAAAAGCGACTCTTTTTGCTAAATGTAAGGAAATCACTAGATTTGAAGTAATGGGAAGAATTTTCCCATTTTGTTGTGGTTTTTTTCAAGCGAGATTCATTGCACTCGATTCACCATGGCCCATGTTGGCTTTTTTCATACAATCTTCTGTTTTACATCTTATTGATTTTGTAGTCTGTCTTTTTGGCACCAGCCTTACGTGCAGGGGAAGCAGAAGTGCTGGTTGCAGCCAGGAGTTTCATCATTCACACCACTGGCCCCATATTTAAACCTCAGTTCCACAGCACTTCAGGTGGTACAAACAAGGAATTAACCTTCACACTGGGGTTTCAGCATTGGTCCCAAGGAAATGGCCCAGAAAAGTGGGTCACCTCCATGCTTTACACACAGGTATTTCAAGATGCCTGGGATTGAGGTGGAGGTGAGGGCCACCTTCTCATGAATAACCAGCAAAGGAGGCCAGATCACCAAACTCAGCCAGTTTGGACCCAGCTAACAGCCTGGGTCAGTGCAGTGACTGGGATTAAAAGAAATACTCAGCAGTGCAAAGATAAGGCTAGTGTTGGATCTTATGTACTCTGCATACGTAAGTGCCATCACTTTCTCTTGGCTACCTCACAATCAGGGTCACCTTACCTGCATCTGTCCAAGACTCACGGACTTTAACTCCATCATATGTAGTACATCCTCTCAACTACCTTTCTTTCAATCCACTCTTTCTTACTGTCACTCTGTGCTTCCTACTCACTGGGGACATCTCACTACTCCTTCCGCACCTTCATCACCACTGACTGCTCTTTTGTTATATTCAAAGCCCTCCATGTCTCAATCTAGGTAACACTGGCCCAACCTTGACAGTAATGTCTCCCACAAACTGGCCTACCTGTAATCCCCCAACTGATTGGACAATGGCACTTGACTTGCAATACTGACCAATCGGTGGACTGTAAGGACACAGATCCCCAGACTTTGGTCAGACCAACGCCCTGGACTAAGCTTCAATGATCACCATAACTGACCATGTTCCCATTTTACTTTCAGACATGATCATTTGGTTGAAGCCCATGCAGTGAGTTTGCCAAATGAGCTACTGACTCATGCTGAAGGTATGACACTGACATTGCTGTCTCCCGACTCAGTATGACATGCCCATCCCGTTTAATGTACAGGGCTCCAAACTGTGACAAACTGCCTGCCTCTCTCTTTGTCTCTGTACTAAACAGCAATGCAACTCAGAGGCAGGTAGCCTCCAAGCAAGCATAAAGTGAGCACGTGCTAAGAAAGCAAGCCCAAGAACCCTAAGATGCACACTATGTAGATGCATGAGATGGGTTTGTTGCTGTTGGCAAAGTGACCTGGCAGAAGCATGCAAGCCAAGTGATGTCTTGACAGGCTGAAGTGGCAGTTGGTCTGAAAGCAGCCATGATGATGTTACTTGTATGTACTAAAGCTAGAAGGCGAGTGTCCCTGGATCACAAAGTTACATTGAAGTGAAGAGAATTAGATGGAAGCCCAGAAAAGTGAAATGCTGCTGGGTAACCACATTGACTTTAATGTTGAGAATGCCACCATCTAGTTTGCTGGAGGAGAGAAATGGAAACTGTATAAAATGAGCAAGTCTGGCTAACAATGAGATGCAAATGCATTGAAATTAGATAGCCATTGCTCGTTAGTGAGATTCTGAAATTGTCATTTAAACCTTAAGCAGATAATCTGGAAGTTTATTTCTCAATATAAAGACTTTTTAAAAAGTTTTCACCATATTGTGCCAACTTTCTTGCCACTGTCCACACAACTCACAGGAGCAGGAAATCACACCCACAGTTTTAGAAATGTTGATGGTGAATTGATAAAATACATCAGTCTTAATTCTACAGCAAGGATGATGTTAATATTTTATATCTTCCTGAGTTTCTACACAAATTCCAATCAGCACACCACTGCACAACTTTAGACCCTGATTATTTTTGTTCCCAAGTTGGGTATGCAGAGGCGAGATGATTATTTAACTGAAAATACTGCCTTTAAAATGTTCATTTGCATTCCCAGTTTTAATCTGGTGGAATGGGCTGGATTGGAAGTTAGATTGGGAACAGCTGGGTTGGCTAAAAAAGAATCATAGAATCGCTAGTGTGGAAACAGGCCATTTGGCCCAATTAGTCTACACCGACCCTCCGATGAGTAACCCACCCAGACTCATTCCCCTACACTATTATGCTATAGTTACCTTTGACTAATGCACCTAACCTATACATCCCTGAACACTATGGGTAATTTAGCATGGCCAATTCGCATAACCTGCACATCTTTCAATTTTGGGAGGAAACCAGAGCACTCAGAGGAAACCCATGCAGACACTGGAAGAAATGTACAAACTCCACACGGATAGGTGACCAAGGCTGGAGTCAAACCTGGGTGAGGTGGCATTGCTAACCACTGAGCCACCATGCCACCCACAGTGTTCCCCTGGAAGATTGGGCAGAAAGCCTGCCTTGGGGCTCCAGCATTATGGTCAAAGATCAAAATGAAAGAAAAAGTAAAATATTCCTCCAGTCCTCACCATTCACCTCCACACACTGCCCATGTTCTATGCATGCCATCCTTAATGCCATCTCTACCCCTCCATTCTGCATATTTTTCAACTTCATCTATCATGCCAAGTTACCTGGTATCCTCAAGCATCCACGTGTACACAATTAAGATTTATTATTTATAAGTTTCACATTGAAGGTAAGCATTCATTCATAAAAACACTGATAGTTCAAGGTCTTAACACTTCTAAGTAGGTCTCTTACACATTTGATCTTTCCAAAGGGACCATGTTTACATGCCATCTTCTCAACAGTTAATCCTGAACAGAACAGAGAGATCCCGAACAGCAACATAAAACATCAATTTCAAAACCTTATCAAGCATTGTAGGTATAAAAAACCAGGTTTTAAATAAAGTTTTTTTTGTCAGTAGTTAGCTTGTCATTGACCCAGTTATCATTTAACCCTGAAAGTTGTGTTTAACAAGCAATCATGAACTTGGACTCATCTTATAAACAAATACTCGTGTAAAAGGGACTGAATGAGTGTATTATATGTAACTTGGGCTCTAGATGAACATGAAAGCACAAAATAACATTTCATCTTGACTTTCTCCATTCCAATGACAATGCTTCCTAGCCTTTGACTTTCAATGTAACTATCATCTCCAATTCTAGCTGTATAGTAGATTTCATTCTCACCTTCATTCCTGTATTCAGTCATGAGCCATGATGATGCTAGACTTTTTTTCTTAAAATAGTCTTTCCAACCTGCATTCTCCGTCAAGAGTCAAAGGTCTACAACACATCTAGACGAAATATACTTGACCCTTAGGTTTCTCTGCCTTTTCATACTTTTGCTTTTTTTCCCCTAAACTTAATTAAATTACATATCTGTCACAGCCACAGTCATCTCAAGTTTTTTTAAACAACACTCCATTTCACTATTTTCCATAGCCTCCAACTTTGGACAATCAGCAAATTTATTGAATGTGCTTCCCAAAACCAAGTCATCTATAAATTTTGAAAAAATAATTGGACACACCACTGATTCCTTCAGTACGTTATATCTAATTTTTTTTCTAATTCAAGCTTCCATTTATTGAAGCCCTTTGCTTCCTGTCCAGTAATTAACATTCCTTTTGTTCTTTAGGAGAGAGTTTTTTTTCTTGAATCCCCATCCTTTCCAATAAGCTATGATATAGAGGGCTGTCTCAAAGAGTACACACTGCACCACTGGTGCAAGAGTGGGGTTGGTCAAACTTACTCACCACCATCTTAATGCCTTTCGTGATATGAGCACCATCCTGGGATAGTTATAATCAGTAGTAAAATAAAGTGTTAGAAAAAACTGCTCTGACCACGTTCCAATTTCTGAATTTTGCCAGCCACCAATATAATCAGTCTTGCAGGAAATTCCCTTCAATTTTGTCATTGCAGACACTGGTGTTGCTTGGATAATATGTAGCTTTTGTTAAAACAGTGGTTCATTTTCACTAATTTTGTGTTATTTACTGCATGGAGGTACTAAGAATGAGATTTTAATTTCTGCAAATTATTTTTGAGATTTTGTGATGACAAACTCCACAAAATTGAAGGCTGGAGAGGTTTTAAACTTTTACTTGTGAATAGTTTGGTTTAAAATTACAATATTAATAATCCATTCCACATTGTAAAACTACAAAAAGTTACATTTTAATATTGATTTACAAAGATTCTGCTTTATTTTTATAACATGGTGATAATGTACATCCAAAAGTATTTACAAGACAAGAATTGTTAAAACCATGTACTGTATGTAGACCACAATCAGGTAAACAGCTACTGGTGGTCCAACTTTATTTAAGAGGTAGTTACCATTACTTAAAATGAGTACATAAAAGAATACCCCTTTATATTTTCATCCAATAATTTACAATACAAATTTGAAAATGTGTCATATGCACAGTATCTACAACCCATTCCTGAAATTTCAGTTTGGAAATAATTTTTGGCATCTTCTAACCTCCTGAGGAACTACAAGTGATGAATCCAAAGTATGGTATTCACATTTGTTTACGCTAACTGAGTGGAGCTTCTGTTTATTCTTCAATGCAGGCAAGTGTTAAGTTACTCAGCAGGGAACATGTGAAGAAACAGCAATACAATCTGGCAGTGAATTTTCCGTTAAGAGACTCAACTGTAAATATAAGCCAACAGCTACTTTAAAGGACAAAAACACAGCAAAATTGCATGACTATGAGACAGAATGCACCATAAAAATAGTAGCAATTTTAAAAATAAATCTTTCTTGTCAATAAGTTTATAAACACCATTGTTATATACCAAACACACACGCACACATAAAATTAATCGGTTTGGGCGATTCTCTTTTTGTAAGAACAGATGGCTCAAAATAAAACTGACTGAACGTGATTCCCTTTTCTTTTGACAACTGTCAGATTGAAGAAAAAGTGCTTCCCAGAATAAAAGTTCACACAAGAAAAAGTTAGATTGTTTCTAAATGTTCATACATGTACCTTCCTGGCATTAAGTCTTCTGAAATTAGTCTTTGATCCTTGGAATATTATACGCATAGTGAACCAAAGGAAATCCCCGACTTTGATAGAAGCAGGCTCTCCCACAGGCCTGTACTTGGTCGGAACTATCGGAAACAAAGGAGTCTCCCTCGTCAGCATATTCAGAATGAGCAGACTGAGTCCCACAGTCTGACCAGTAGCCGTTGGGCCGCTGGCAAGGCACCACAGCCAAGGTTGGGCAGCT
Organism: Chiloscyllium plagiosum; assembly: GCF_004010195.1. Classification (NCBI taxonomy): domain Eukaryota; kingdom Metazoa; phylum Chordata; class Chondrichthyes; order Orectolobiformes; family Hemiscylliidae; genus Chiloscyllium; species Chiloscyllium plagiosum. The sequence continues at coordinate 12,007,750 of NC_057725.1, forward strand.
ATGTGACTTCACTAAGTGTTTGCATGTTGAAGGTTTTGTCAATAACAATGATTCACAACAGTCACATACAGTGAGATTACCCTGTAGGTGGGTATACACTCCGCAGTCATAGAAGAATTCCGGTGACACACAGCTGCTTTGAGCATTCACTGTAACTGCAATAGATTTGTCTTTTTGTTTTGGGCGCCATTTCAACATATTCCAGTCTTCTCTGAATCGTGGATTGAAGAAAACATACAGGACAGAGTTCAGACAAGCAGGCAATGGAAAGAAGATTAGTGTTACGGACTTCATTATTTCAGGGCTGATGGAAATTGCACTGATAAGAGGTGCAAATGAGAAAAAAGCAACAGGACAGAAGAAAATGCAGTTGGTGAAAATTAACCAGGCAACATGCTTAATCATACTTGACTGAGAATTTTCTGCAAGATCCTCTTTTTCCAAGTTGCAGTAGAGCTTTGTGTAGACAACTGCCATTATCAGGAAGGCTATTGAGTTCAGCAACACCAGAGTTACTGTATAACCCAGGGAAGGAGACTCACCAGTGGGGAAGGGCAGACAGAGCGGAGATGCTGAAAATTCTCCAATATGAAACCACGGAAGGCAAGCTATCACTGCAGCAACCAAGACAGCAAAAGCAGCAGCTATCTGAAAGTGTATCAAATGATGGCTTTTCCCTTTTTTGATTAAGTCACGTGTAGTCAGAGTCCGTTCAAAAGATGCCAGGGTAAGGAAGAAAATTGATGCTTCGGAAGAGAACATGGCGAGGAATCCAGCAACTTTGCAGCCACTTCCTGTCTCCCACCAGGCACCATATCGAGCAAACTTTCCCCAAGAAATTGAATCTAGAATAGTCAGGGTACCAGTATACATTCCCATTAAGAGATTGGCTGTTGCAATTAGACCCACAAACAGCTTTGCAGAAGACAATGGCGCACGTGATGCAAATGTTGTTACGACAACAATTATATTGAAAATTAGTGCCACTAGAAAGATGAACCATACAGTCAGGCGAATCATCCAGCTTCCCAGCAAATGTTGACATGGTTTGAATGCACCTGGTGGAGATAAAAATTAAACTCATTACCAAAGGATGCTGGGTTTGTGGAAGTGGGTTTGTTGACGTATATTCGAGTAGAACCACAACTTTCAGAAAAAAAACCCTAAGTTTCTAAATTCTGATGCACTAGCATATTTATTCCATCTTGAAACTACAATGTTCGTTCTTTCATGTTCACATGATATGAAGGAAAGTATGATTACTTGGCTCCACGGAATACCAATAATTACAACAGTCAACAGGATGCTTGGACAGTCTGTTCATTTTTTGATCTTACTGCTGGTTACCCATCAAAATGCATGCGCTTCAAGCAGGTAATTACTCTTTCAACAACCTTTCTATTTGTTATCATGCTGCATTCTGATCTTATAGTCTACTTAGATTCTATTGTCTTCTCTGCTAAGTGTGCAATAATTATATATTTTTAAAAAAAAGTATTTCCTAATGGTTTACTGAAGTGCCTGACAACAGACATTGACACACAAAATCACATGGATTATTATGATGGTTGCCCCTTGTCCATCATCATGCATTCTATACATTTTTAAAATAGCTGTTCATGTGACAGCAGCAATCACTATTCCTTATGCAGTTTTTAATGACAATTACACAATCATTAAAAAATGCCTCCGAATGCATGAATAAATATTGGGAAAGGTAAAACTGAAAACCTTATTAAAAAAAGATGGACTTGTTATTAAGAAAGACAGAAAGAGAGAGGCAAAGAGAGATCCAGTGAGTGAGGTCAATGCAGCTAATGGAGCAGATTCGCTGAATACTTTTAAGAACTAAAAGACCATAAGATAGAACAGCACCAGGTCTGCTCCATCATTCAAAGAGACTGTAGCTGATCTGATTATTCTCAACTCCAACTTCCAGTCTCAACCCTATTGCATTAAAAATGTCTATCTCAACCTTGATAATGCTTAACAAACTAGCCTCAACACCGACAAAATGGACAACCCTCAGAAAAATTCCTCAGCTGTTTGAAATGGGAAACCTCTTACCCTTAGGTAAGAGAAGCAGAGCTGTTCACAGTATTCCAGCTGTGATCTGACTAGTGCCTTTTATAATGCAAGCAGGACCTCAGTAATTTTATAGGGAAAAAAAGTAAGACTGCAGATGATGGAGATCAGAGTCGAGAGTGTGGTGCTGGAAAAGCACAGCCGGTCAGGCAGCATCCAAGGAGCAGGAGAATCAACGTTTCGAGCAAAAACTCCATCAGGAATGAAGAAGAGTTTATGCTCGAAACATCGTTTCTCCTGCTCCTCTGATGCTGCCTGACCGGCTGTGCTTTTCCAGCACCACACTCGTTGACTCACTAATTTTATAACCTATTCTCCTAAAAAAAGGCCAGTTTTCTTCCCAATTACCTGCTAACCCAGGATGCCTGCCTTGAGATTCAAGCACAAGGACCCCCAAATCTCTCTGTGCTATAACATTCTGAAGTCTTCACTGATTCAAACAATATTCAGCCTTTGTATTCTTCCTGCCACAGTGCATGACCGCACATTTTCCCACATTACATAATAGCCAAGTTCTTATCCACTCAGTTACCCATCGCTATCCCTCTATAGTCTTTGTGTCATCCTCTGCAGTTGCTTTCTAATTTTTGTCACCTGCAAATTTGGTGATAGTTCATTCACTTTTGCCATTCAGGTCATTAATATATTGTAAATGATTGTTGCCCCAGTACTGATCACTATGGCACTTTACTAGTTACACGTTGTCATTCTGAAAATACCCCCTTTATACCAACTTGGTCTTTAATTAGTTATGATATGGAGGAGCCAGTGTTGGACTGGGGTGGACAAAGTTAACAATCACACAACACCAGGTGATAGTACAGCAGGCTTATTTGGAAGCACTAGCTGTCAGCCACCTGATGAAGGAGCAGCGCTCTGAAAGCTAGTGCTTCCAAATAAACCTGTTGGACCATAACCTGGTGTTGTGTGATTTTTAACTTCAATTAGTGAGCTAACCTTCCATTCACACTAATATACTAGTCCCAACACCACGGCCTTTTAAAAAAATTCACTTATGGGATGTGGAGGTCATCTGTCTCCTTGAACTGCTGCAGTCCATGGATGCTGATCTTGTTAAGTAGCCTTGTGTGATAACTTATTTTGGAAATTCAAACATATTAAATTTACTCATTTCTCTTTATTTAGCCTATTTGTTACTTACTCAAAGAATTCTCAGATTTGCCAGACATGTCTTCCCTGTCATGAAGCCATGTTGACTCTGTTTAATTATCTGATGCATTTCTAAATGCTTTGCTATTGCTTTCTTTATAATACTCTAGCACTTTGCCAATGACAGATATTAAGCTAATTGGCTTATGTTAGCTGCTTTTTTTATTTTTTACCCTTTTTGAACAAAAATGTTAGTTTTCTAGTACTCTGGGACTTTTCCTGAATCTAAAATTCCAGGAAGATTACTACTTATGCAGGAGATCAGTTAGCTCAGTTGGCTGAACAGCTGTTTTGACGCAAAGTGATGCGAGCAGCATGGGTTCAATTCCTGCATCAGCTGAAGTTACCATAAAGGATTCACCTTCTCACCCTCTCTCCTTGCCTGAGGTTTGCTGACCCTCAGGTTAAACCACCACCAGTCATCTCTCTCTAAAAAGAATGCAGCCCTATGGTCTGGTAGGAATATGCTGACTTCACCTTTACTACTAATAATTGCCCCATCACTGTAGCTAGTTCCTTTAAAAAAAGGTGGATTTTCTTGCTAAGCAGTGGAATCAAGGATTATTGGAGTAGATGGAAAAGTGAAATTTAAAACACAAGTACATCAGCTTTGATTTTATTGAAAGGTAGAGCAGACTCTCTAAGGGTCAAATGGTCTACTTAGAGTCAGAGATGTACAGCATGGAAACAGACCCTTCGGTCCAACCTGTCCATGCCGACCAGATATCCCAACCCAATCTAGTCCCACCTGCCAGCACCAGGCCCAAATCCCTCAAAACCCTTCCTATTCATATACCCATCCAAATGAGTACCAGCCTCCACCACTTCCTCTGGCAGCTCATTCCATATACACGTGCCACCCTGTGTGTGAAAAAGTTGCCCCTTAGGTCTCTTTCATATCTTTCCTCTCTCACCCTAAACCTATGCCCTCTAGTTCTAGACTCCCCGACCCCAGGGAAAAGACTTTGTCTATTTACCCTATCCATGCCCCTCATAATTTTGTAAACCTCTATAAGGTACTTCAGCTTCTTTCTCACATGTTTCACTAAAGCTGTACAAAAGGGAGAGTGAGCACAGTAAGCAATTTTTTAAAAAACCTAACAGGGTTGACTGTCCTCAGGTAAATACTTCTAGGTGAACAATAAATGTTCCTTCTTGGATTCATGAACTATTCTGGAGGATTTCAGTGCTTTCTCAACTTCAAGTGAAGAAAATTGTTTTTGCCACATTTGCTGGGGACCTCAAATGCTACTGCTTAGATTTAGCTAAACTGAACAAATACAGCAATGAAGTACAACTAACTTCAGTCTTTGTTGCATTTGACTGAATTAATTAAGTGATTATTAGCATGTGACAACAAATGTGTTGTATTGTAAACAGTATAAAACTCTCAAATGTGGTAAGATAATTACTCCAGCTGATCTCTGTAGACAAGCTAATGAGAGAGTGTTGGATTACTGCTCAGTATCTTTCCTAATTGAGAGTTCCATTTCCAAACAGTTCCTTCAAAAAAAATCCTCCTTATAGCACATGACACCTTCAACTATTTCAGTACAGACCAGAAAGGTCACCTAAGAAACAAATCAGCTTCAGAGGAAAAATAGCATTTAAGTGACTTTAAGTATCCACTAAGACAGCATGCAAAGCAAGTTGAATATAGAATTTTGTAAACAGTACCTGGAGAAGGGGTACAGTGCACTGTGGACGAGATCTTGTCTTCTTCATTTTTAATCTCATCGTCTACACTTTGATCTGAAGAAAAGACAAGAAAAGTTTGATGATTTTCCATTTCAACACCATAAATATTTGCATAAAGACGAAGTGCAAAAGTGCAATCCATTTCTGCAGGATTGAGCATGCTAGTGTGACGTCATTTTCCCCACCTTGCAGCTTATGCTGACATGTGCCACCAATATCTACAATTATAGTAGTTCATGATTGCCAGTCACCCAGGACTGAACTTTTAACAGCAAATGGAAAAGGTTTGGTAATTGAGTGACGAGTAATTAGATATTTTGATTTGTGTGAAAACAGATAACTACAGGCCAGTTAGTTTAACATCTATCAAAGGTGTTGCAAGTTGCTATTAAAGAAGTTATAGCAAGGAAATTAAGAGACATATCAAGGTTTTACGAAGGGGAAATCATCTTTCAGCAATTTATTGGAATTCTTTGAGGTAACATTTGCTGTGAATAAGGGGAAATGGTACTATACTTGGATTTCCAAAAGGCACTTAAAGCATCACAGGTTATTGTGAAAGTACAAGCTTATGGAGTAACAGGCAACGTACTGGCAATGGATCGAAAGTTAGTTAACTAATAGGATATTTTTTCAGCTTGTGAAGACGTAATGAATGGTGTGCCAGAGAATCAACACTGGCACCTCAACTTTTATAATCTATAAAACTGATTTGGATGAGGATATGGCAAGTATGGTTGCCAAATTTGATGATGATATAAAAATAGGCAGGAATGTAAGATGGGATGAAGAGTATGTAAGGAAGCTACAAAAAGGGTAATAAGGTTGGTTAAATGAGTTGGCAAAGAACTAGCAAATGAAATATAATGTAGGCAAATGTGAACATGTTCATTTTAACAGGAAGCATAAATAAGCATTTTTAACTAAATGGTGAGAAAATGCGGAGGTCTGACATGCAAAAGGATCTAGGTGTTCTAACGCATGACTCACAAAAGGCTAGTGTGCAAATAATCAGGAAAGATAATAGAATGTTATCCTTTACTGTGAGAGGTTTATGATGTGAAAGTTGGGAAGTTATGCTTCAGTTATAGAGGGCACTTGAGACCATATTTAGTGTACTGTGTACAGTATTAATCATTCGTTTAAGGACTGATGTAGAAACAGGTCAGACAAGATTTTCCAGACTAATACCTGGAATAGGTGGGTTGTCATAAGAAGAAAGGTTGGACAGGCAAGGTCTGTACCTGTTGGTGTTTGGTAGAGTAAGAGATGATGAGACGTAAGATTCTGAGAGGTCTTGACAAGATAGATGTGAAGAGAATGTTTCCTCGAATGGGAGAATCTAGAGCTAGTGGTCACTATATTAAACATGTGACAGTATTTTCAATCAAAGATGAGGTGATTTTCTTTCTCTCAGATGCAAATGAGTCTTTGGAACTCTTCCTGAAAAGATAGCTGAAGCAGAATCTCTGAATAGTTTAAGGCAAAGTGAATAGAGGGTAACAAGATACTGAAAGATCATCACTGGTTGGTGGAAATATGATTTCAGATTAGTCACAATCTTATTAAAACAGCAAGAGTAGCCTTGAAGGGTTGAACAGCCAACTTCTGGTCCTCATATGTTCAAATTTTTGTACGTCATCATTACCAGGGAAAAGGTACTAGGGAGACTATTTGATCACGGATTTGACAAGTCAAGACTGCAAGCAGCCAAAGGCTTTAAAAGAAGTGGCTGGAGAGAGATGGTAGAGGCACTGCTTATAATCTAGAATCTAAGGAAGTTTTAAAAGAAAGGTCCCAGCACATGAGAAAATAGCTAATTTATCAGCATTATTCAAATAACAGACAAAAAGCAGGAATCTGTGTGTCAGTTAACCAAACACCTATCATTGGGAAACTGCTACAGTACATTTTATAGTAGAATACTTATCTAAAAAAAAAATCAGTGTGATCAGGCAAAGTCAATATGGGTTTTGTGAGCTTTTTGAAGGAAGTAACAGGTAAGGTGGATAATGGGGAACCTATTGGATGAATGTTGTAGGTCTAGTAGGTAGAGTCGAGAGTGTGGTGCTGGAAAAGCACAGCAGATCAGGCAGCATCTGAGGAGCAGGAGAAGCAACGTTTCAGGCAAAAGCCCTTCATCAGGAATGTAGGACTACTACGTAGTCATGTTGAGCTTAGTTTACTTATTATCATGCAATCCAAATCAAGTCATTAACGTAATAGAGATTTTAGTACCTTCATATCACATGACTGATTAGCCTAACCTGAACAGGAAATGCACGTGATTTCAGAAGGTTAAACAGTGAGAACTTTGAACCTTCAAGGCTGAAGAAGCTCACACCCTCCAAACCTGTTAAATCCTTATGAAAACCTGATGTTATCAATAAAGGAAGACTACAAGGGATCTATTGTGGGAAGGAAGAAAAGAAAATCAGCTGTGTTCTAAATTAGCTTTGTTATAATTGAAGTTTTAGAAGAGAAGCAATGAAATTTAGCTAAATATCATTTTTATGCTATAGAGGTAACTTTGTACATTGTGGGTTTAGGTTTGTAACAGTATAATCCTTTAGGATTTTATCACTCAAGACAATGTACTTACTGAGTGTATTATGATACCTTTAAGAGAGTGAAGGACTGAGCAAGTACACAGAGTGCTGGAGAATTTACAAAGTAACATTTGATTCAAACAAACCACACACGCTGAGTTGGTATGAGACAAAAACACAAATTCAAATTTGGTTAAATTATACCCTGAAAAATATCAAACTCCAACTCAATTTAAATTCAGTACATTGACAATCTTAAAAGCCAATGTCACAATCTGATGCTTTTGGGAAGCATAAGACGGGGGTGAGGGGTGGGGATTGAACAGTTGAGAGGAGAACTGCCAAGCCCAGCATATAAACAGACTGCTTGAAAAATAGCTCTCTTAAAAGTATTTTTTCGATCAGTAACCTGTGATGCAGAAATTCCTAAGAAGAAGAAAAGAAGACACATGAAGATCGAAATAGAAGCATGAAGGCTGCCTGGTTTTGAGATAAGAAGTGCGGTTTTGTAAATCTTAATTGGGAGTTTTATCGGACTAGTATTTTAAAAGGCAAGATAAAAGATAGGTTGGAGGAAGAAATTATAAATAGTGCTTAGCTAATTATTCTCTGTTAAACTTCATGAAATAAAGTTGTTAATTTTTACTTTAAATAGTTCTTGGCCACTCAGATGTTTACAGATTGCTGCATGGGAACAACTTGTGTGTTGCTGGTTTTAAATCAAGCAGGAGGGTTTACTCTGTGTGGTAACAATACTCTGATTTTCCATAGCTAATAGGAAACACAACTTAAGGATAAATTGTTTTGTTTGTTTTCAGGATAACAAGCTATAACAACAAACACTTTTGGAAAGATCATTGGACTTGAAATGTTAACTGTTTCTCTCTCCGCTGATGCTACCAGATTTGGTGTTTCTCCAGCAATTTCAGCTTTTATTCAAGCTTTATAAAGCTTAGATATCTTTCTTCTAGTTGGTTCCTGACCAGTTGGTTTAAAACTGCAAATTCCCACACTGACATTTTCAAGGGACAGCTAAACTTCAATTTCAAAGGGTTGGAAAAGGAGTTTTTTTTAAGAAAAGGTTTCTAGGGAAATCATAAATCTATAGGCGTTGTTTTGACTGTGGAAATTGTATCTGTACTGGGGATAAAGCACCAGATCCATTTATTGGGATTTTAAGGGTTTTAAGAGCAGCATTTGAGAGAACTCTGAATACTGTATATATGGATTTTATATTTTTTGATTGGATAAGATTTAGAAACAAAGAGAGATGGCAATGAGTTAGTCTGGATTTTCAATGGTTTTATCAGTGATTTGCTATTGTGGGTCTGCTGCTGTCTTGACACGAATATCTAAACGTGCATATATTTTACAGTGCTTTCAATTTAATATCAATTATGTACAAATCTGAAAGGTGATGGAGAATCTAGAGTTGATCTCAACTTAACTCCTGTGTCAGAATATGCAGATTCAGATGAGATGTTTAACTTTATTGATAGCTTAACAAGATCGGGTCTCCTGATGATACAGAGCAGTCAATATTCAGGGATATCAAAGAGAGGCAGCCGTCATTTGGGAGGTGAAGGTCAATCACACACTGTCTAATTTACCTTTGATTGTCCTGGTTTGATACAGCTGACTAATTGATTTCTAAGACATAGACAGGTGGTAGAAGAAACTTGATGTTAGAGCACGATGGGAATTATATGCCCAAAGTTACTTATTTATCCCAAGAATACTACATTTACTAAATGTCATGTCTCCATTTATTCATACGTTGCATTACAAAATGTGATTATCTGAAATCCTAATATTAAATGGTCAAGAAAATTTGATTCAGCCACAAAACTTAGATACATTTTAGCCAGTTCACAAGACTGAACAGCTTACAACAACCTCAAAGCAGGAAAGATACAAATTAACACCATTTATTCTCAGTGTAACAAACATAACATTTAAAAAGATGCACAACCAGTGGAAGCATGTAAGATGTTGCATAATCAGAGTTAAAATGTCTATTTAATAAGTCTATCAAGTAAGTTGGGGCAATTTTCTTTATACAGTAAAGTCCCCATCATCCAGTACTGTTATCCGGAATTTTCATGCAACCGGCAATTGCTCTGGAAACTGATGGTGTCGTCACCTCCCTCCCTCCCTCCCGTTGTCCCCTCCCTCCCCCTTTGATTAAACCTTGTTGAATAGTCCTAGCCATAATTGGCAGCCCCATTCTGGATGCGAGTCAGATACTGGGGAATTTACTGTATCTGCTTCAAAACAAAAACCCTCTAAAATCAGCAATCCTCTCAATAGGAAGGTTAAGTAGTCTGCTTCACATCCTTTACTAGTCAATAGCCTTGTTTTGCTACTTAGCAGTGCTTATGGAATTGAGCAAATCAGTTCCTTTGTATGGTCTTGTGGTTGTTGACCACCTGAAGCTGGCAATTTGCCATCTAAACACAGCCTGTGTAAATGTTTAGCAACTTGTGAATGGCACTTACCAGTCTTCTTTTCTGACGGTGGAATATTTGCTTCCTGATTTTTGATGCCTTCAGGTTTTACAGCTTGATAGGTTTCACAGCTACTAAATGCACAGCACTGATAGGCATATGGTACCATCAATGTCCTATAAGGAGTTAAGGCAATAAAAGCTTGCTTCAAATTAAACATGTGTACGTTTCAATAACATTAACTATTAAATTGTAGTACTGGATGCAAAAATCGTGCACTGGGAAGAATCCAATGATAAAGAATCCAACTATCCAATAGTATCCAACTATTACTCTCAGTTTACACACAAAATATCTTTTTCTTCTAAATTGCGCTTATGGTAAGTAAGTTGGGTTGCTATGACATTCTATAAGAATTATAGGTAAGTTTCTACACTCTAAAAATGGCAGAGAGGAATGGTATGGGTCACTGATACTTAGCCATTGAGTTATGTGCTGTTTAAAGAAACACAAAGTCGATAGTCATTCATGTGATTTTTAGCTTTGACAGAGGTACAATGCAAGACAAATGTGTGTTAGTGTGAATGCATTAATCTACCAGGAACAAATTAATAAAGATATTATGTTGCTCTGATCTTGCAATTAGGCATTCAATTTTGCAATGCAAGCTATATGGAGACAAGCAGTTTGATATTCAAACTTTCTTTTAAAAACAGACAAACCATTGCAATAAAGCACATGAAAGATTTCAGGTTAACTCGGGCATAGACAATAATGTTAAGTGAACTATTGCATACTTTATACTTCACACATGATATACTACAAGAGCTATGCAGAAATGGGAGACAAAAGGAAATCGGTAACAAAAACGACATTAGCCACAAGTTAGCAAGTAACCAATTCCCAGGCATTTGCCAATACCACTTGGCAACTATTCAGGTAGTTTTAAAAAGTAGTACGAGTTAACATATAATTATGGATTAGAGGTTTGCCGTGTTGGTGCGAGGTCTTCAACAACTTTCGTTCTATTTGCCTATACCTTTCATATTATTTTTCAAATACTTAATTCCCTTTTAAATTATGGTACAATGTGTGCTTGAATAGCTAATTCTGATAAAATATCTGAAAAAAATGATACACTTCAAGAAAGATTAATTTGGTTCCCTTTATGACTATTGTCAGTCCGCATTTCATTATTGCATTCTCAAACAGTGACAATACTATTTTGCAATTTACCCTCTGAAAACTTCATATCATCTTAAATCACAAGTACTCCCACCAAAACCAAAAGTCACATTGGAATGTGGTCACTAATGCACAATTACTTCATGGCAGCATAAATTACCCCTAACTTTTTTTGGAAAAATTACAAGTATAGGAAGTTATACCAATATAAAATCTGGTGCAATGGTCATAGCACAGAAGAAGGAAAATTGAACTTGTGTTTAAACCACTACTGTTCTCAGGCCTACAAAAACAGAATAAAGTTAAGGTCAGACTTAAAAACTCAACATGAACATAGGGTCACAGGAACAGGAGTAATCTCTGCAACTCTGCTCCACCATGCAAATTTGATAATGGCTGTAGAATAGATTGGACTCCCTACAGTGTGGAAACAGGTCCTTTGGCCCAACAAATCCACACAGACTTTCCAAAGAGTATCCCACTCAAGTCCATTCCCCATTACTCTACATTTACTCCTAACTAGTGTGCCTAACCTACACACTATGAGCAATTTAGCATGACCAATGCACCTAACCTGCACATCTTTGGACTGTGGGAGGAAACCGGAGCACCCAGAGGAAACCCACACAGACACGGGGAGAATGTGCAAACTCCACACAGACAGTCACCAGAGGCTGGAATCAAACTGGGGTCCCTGGCGCTGAAAAGCAGCAGTGCTAACCACTCATTTTCACTCAATTTACTTGCCTTGGTTCCACATCTATTAATTGCCTTAGCTAATAAAATGCTAGCTGAAAATGTGTTGCTGGAAAAGCGCAGCAGGTCAGGCAGCATCCAGGGAACATGCCCTTTTGCCCGAAACATCGATTCTCCTGTTCCCTGGATGCTGCGCTTTTCCAGCAACACATTTTCAGCTCTGATCTCCAGCATCTGCAGACCTCATTTTCTCCCCTAATAAAATGCTACCAATCTCAACTTTACATTTTCAACTGACCTGGCTTTTCCATAAACTTTCACCTGAAGCGCTTCCTGACTCACCTTTGAACAATTCAGCTCTAATTTTAACATAATGTTCCGCTAATCTTGACATCTGCCAGGCAGCATAGTTTCTCTCCACCTACTCCAGCATATTATTTATGCATGTCAGATATGGCACAGATGCAGGCCATTCTACCATGCTGGTAAAAAGAATGAATGTAAATACTTCAAACATCTCTAATTTTATATACTCAAGTAAAAAAAAAGACCATATTATTGTCCTCATCATTTAAACCTCGAAGTCCTAATATCATTCTGCTGAATCTAAATTTCACCTGCTCTAAAGCCAAACATTTTTTTCCTGAGCTGCAGCACCCTAAACTGAATGCAGTACTCATTGTTATTTAACGATAGATCTATACAACTGCAGCATAGCTATCACCCGTTTTTAACTCTCGATTGCCTTAAGCCACAATTTAACAAACCTCAGCCTAGAGAGGTCCTCTGGTATCAGTAGCTCCTTCAGGCCAGCATTCCCAGAAAGTTTAAGTTGATTGAGACCTGTTAGCCCAGCTGTTGGGAAAGAACTCAAGTGATTGGAACTTAAATCTCTGAAAACAGAACAAAACATATGAATTAGTGCATCCTAATGAATGAACGTAGACAACATAAAAAAAACGAGGAGTAGGCCATTTAACCCTTGAATCGGCTCTACCATTCATTAATAGCATGGGCTGATCACCCAAATCGATAGCTTGTTCCTCCTTTTCCCCAGATCCTTTTATCCATGAGCTATATCCAACTCCTTTTTAAATCATACAATATTTTGTGCTTAACTGCTTTCTATGGTAATTGCAGTCTCACCACTCTCTGGATGAAGTAATTTCTCCTCATCTCAGTTCTAAATAGTTTAGAATAAGAATTAGAATCTGTACAGCGAGGGAACAGGCCCTTTGGCCGAACAAGTCCACACCGGCCCTCTGAAGAGCAACCCACCCAGACCCATTCCCCTAACCTATATTTACCCCGATTAATAACCTACACTGTGGGCAATTTAGCATGGCCAATTCACCTAACCTGCACACCTTTGGATTGTGGGAGAAAACCGGAGCACCCGGAGGAAACCCACTCAGACATGGGTAGAACGTGCAAACTCCACACAGACAGTCGCCCAAGGCTGGAATCAAATCTGGGTCCCTAGCACTGTGAGGCAGCAGTGCTAACCACTGAGCTACCGTGCCACTCATATTTACCCCATTTACCCCGTATTCTTAGACTGTGACCCCAGCCGTAGACTCCTGCACCAGCGGGAACGTTCTTCCTGCATCTACTCTGTGTAGTCCTGTTAAAATTTTTAATTTGGTTGATGTGAGATCCCCTCTTCATTTTTCTCAATTCTAGCGAATATAATCCTAACCATTTCAAGCTTTTCTCGTAAGTTATTCCCATCACCCCAAGAGTCAGTCTGGTTAAACGTTCACTGTACTACCTTTGTAGAAAGAGCATCCTTCCAAAGATAAAGAGACCAATTCAGCACATAACATTCCAGGTGTGGTCTCACCAAGGTACTGTACAATTGCTGCAAGCCTTCCCTGCTCCTGTACTCAAATTCCCTCCCTTTGAAGGCCAACATACCGTTTGCCTTCTTTACTGCCTGCTGCACTTGCATGCTTACTTTCAGTGACTGGTATACAAAGACACAGATCTTGCTGAAGATTCCCTTCTCTCAACTTATAGCCATTCAGATAATAATTGGCCTTCCTGCTTTTGCTACCAAAGTAGATAACCTCACATTTATCTGCCATGCATTTGCCCACTCACTCAACTTGTCCAAATTATCCTGAAGCATCTCTACATCCTCTTCACCCATTCCACCCAGCTTTGTATTACCAACAAACTTGGAGATATTACATTTAGTTCTCTCATTGGAAATCTTAACATATTGTGAATAGTAGGCGTCGTAGTACTGATTCCTGTAATACCTTATGAGTCACAGCCTGTCATTTGGCAAAAAAAAGGGCTGTTAACTTCTAATTTTTATTTTCCATCTTCCAGTTTTCTTTCCATCTCAACACATTACTCCCAATCTTATGCTTTAATTTTGCATGCCAATCTTTTAAATGGGACTTTGTTGAATGCCTTCTGAAAGTTCAAATAAACCATATTCACTGCCCCCTCCCTCAAACTCTACTCGTTACATTGTTGAAGGAAATATGTAACAAAAACAACACTGACCACAAGTTAGAATTCCAGTATATTTGTCAAGCATGATTTCCCTTTCAAAAATTCATACTGAGTCTGTCCAATCCTGCCACTGTTTCTAAGTGCTCCGTTATTAAATCTTTTACAATAATGTCCAGCATTTTCAACACTATTGATGTCAGGCTGACTAAGATATAATTCCCAGTTTTCTCTCTACATCCCTTTTTAAATAACGGAGTTATTTGTACTCCCCACCAATCCACAGGAACTGTTCCAGAGTCCAGAGAATTCTGGAAGATCACCAAAGAATCCACTATTTCTGAGGCCACTTAAGTACACTGGGACGTTGATTATCAGCCCTCAATCTCATCAATTTTCCCAACATCATTTCTCCACTAATGCTAGTTTGCTTCAGTTCCTCATTCTCACTAAACTCAATGTTCCCCAACGTTTCTGGTGTGTTCTCTGTGAACATGAAATCAAAGTACGTATTTAGTCAGTCAGCCATTTCCTTGACTTCCATTGTAAATGTCCCCATTTCTGACATGCTTTTCAACTTTATGTTGGGAAGTAGTAGTTAAAATTAAAAGCACAACTAATATATCAATCATTAAGCACAAAGTTTTAAGCTCATGACCATAATGCAAAAATCAACATGAACAGCTTGAAACAATTTCAGTCACTTACAAGTTTGTAAGTTCAGTCAAAGAAATGAAGGCATTCTTGTGAATTGTAGAGATCTGATTTTTACTTAGGTCACTATAAAGGAATAATGGGAAGAGGGGAGAGAAAAATTATTTATGCATATGAAGAATATAAAAAAAGGAACTGGTTTGCATTCTGATTTTATTTAATCCAACAGTATTATTATTTTTAAATTTCAATGACAATACAGCATATTCCCCTATTATCTCTGCAATTATAATTTAATAATTTTCTTGCATTTCGTTGGCAGAATAACATTCCTATATACAGATAGTAAATGCTGCTTGATTAGAAAACATTTTCTATACCCATCCCTGTTTAATTTTACAAACAGTACTTGTACAAATTAAAGTTCAATCAAGAAAGACAGAATGATCAATATTCAGATATTGCAGTAAAACTTTACAGCTATATTCTTCAGTTCACACTTTCTCTTAGATGAGTAACCTATCAGATACGACTAATGACAGTCTGGATCTGACTTCAGCAGAATTATTAGTACAACTGAAGAAAAATACAAGATCTGTACTCACAGCAAATGAAGAGACACCAGTCTCTGGAATGTCTCTGTTTTGATCTCTTTGATTTCATTGTGCTTTAAAGAACTGTAAAAATAATGTAATACAAAAACACTGGCAATAAATGGACTTTAATTAGACAAGACGATGAGATTTAATTTTATTGCTCTCAATTTATTCTTTGCTAATATCCAACAGGGTGGTGGTGAAGGCCTGGTGGTATTCTCCAGAGACAAAAGTAATGTTCCAGGAGACCCAGGTTTGAATCCTGATATGACAGATGGTGGAATTTGAATTAAAAAAAATTCTGGAATTAACACAGTCTAATAACAGCCATGAATCCATTGTTGATTGTCACAAAAACACATCTGATTCACTAATGTCCTTTAGGGAAAGAGATCACCATCTTTATCTGGTGTGGACTACAGCAATGTGGATGACTCTAATTATGGGCAATTATGTTTGAGCCATAAATGCTGACCTAGCCAGTGACAGTCTTATCCTGTGAATGAATTTTAAAAAAGACTATTGCAATAGATTAGTATAAATTGTGGTGGGATGGGGTGGGGGAAAATTGTGGTGGGATGGGGTGGCAGTGGAAGGGGGAATAAAGATATCCTTCTCCTTTCTCTTAAGTCATTATTTGGAGATGCCGGTGTTGGGACTGGGATGTACAAAGTTAAAAATCACACAGCACCAGGTTATTAGTCCAACAGGTTTAATTGGAAGCACACTAGCTTTCTGAGTCTATCACCTGATGAAGGAGTGGCGCTCCAAAAGCTAGTGTGCTTCCAATTAAACCTGTTGGACTTAACCTGGTGTTGTGTGATATCTTGAAGGGTGATCCTGTCAACTCTTACATAGAACATTACAGCGCAGTACAGGCCCTTCGGCCCTCGATGTTGCACCGCCTTGTCATACGAATCTGAAGCCCATCCCACCTACACTATTCCATGTACGTTCATATGCCTGTCCAATGACGACTTAAATGCTCTTAAACTTGGCGAATCAATTACCATTGCAGGCAAAGCATTCCATACCCTTACTACTCTGAGTAAAGAAACTACCTCTGACATCTGTCTTATACCAATCTCCCCTCACTTTAAAGTTGTGTGCCCTCGTGTTTGCCATCCCCATACTTGGAAAAAGGCTCTCCTTGTCCACCCTATCTACCCTCTGATTATCTTGTATGTCTCTATTAAGTCACCTCTCAACCTTCTCTCTAACGAGAACAGCCTCAAGGCCCTCAGTCTTTCCTCGTAAGACATTCCTTCCATACCAGACAACATCTTAGTAAATCTCCTCTGCACCGTTTCCAAAGCTTCCACATCCTTCTTATAATGCGGTGACCAGAACTGTACACAATACTCCAAGTGTGGCCGTACCAGAGCTTTGTACAGCTGCAGCATTACCTCCCGGTTCCGGAACTCAATCCCTCTATTAATAACGGCCAAAACACTCTATATGCCTTCTTAACAACCCTATCAATCTGGATGGCAACTTTCAGGGATCTGTGTACGTGGACACAGAGATCTCTCTGCTCATCTGCACTTCCAAGAATCTTACCATTATCCCAGAACTTTGCATTCTGATCACTCCGTTCTTGATAATCAAAATTAAATATTTGTTTATTGTAAATTATTTAGGCAATAATTTGACCCTGTTCAACATGAGAAAGTTAGGACTGCAGATGTTGTAGATCAGAGTCAAAAAATGTGGTGCTGGAAAAGCATAGATGGTCAGGCAGCATCCGAGGAGTAGGGGAGGTGACAGTTTGAGCATAAGCTCTTCTTCAGAAATGTGGGGAATGGCCCAAGGGGCTGACAGATAAATGAGAGGGGGTGGGGTGGTGGAGAGAGATAGCTGGGAACGTGATAGGTAAATGAAGGCGTGGGGTAATGGTAATAGATGTATTTTAATTAGTAGGGACATTATGATGATTGCAGCATATACATTTGGAAGCCAAAAGAGTGACCAAGAGAATTGTGCATCAAATAAGTATCTTCAAAGTACATCAAATTTGAATCTGTTAATTGATATTTATTGTGACAAATAGATTTTCTTCATTTTTGTAGCTACACATTCAAGTCCTGTTTTATGAAAATGTTCCAAGCCAAAATATATTTTGCGTTATAGATGCAGTTCACACAAATCTTCTGTTAATCAAATTCAAGTTCCATGAATCCTATTCAGAGAAAAAATGCATCTCTTTCACAGACATGCCTCGAAAATGTCTTAGTAGTACAACATAACCATATTTCACCTCATTACTCCTCAAAGTCTGCCTATCATCTACAAGGCACAAGTCAGAAGTGTGAATGGAATATTCTCCATTTGCATGGATAAGTGTAGCTGCAACAGAACTCAAAGGAATTTGATAACACCCAGGACAAAGCAGCCCACTTGTTTGGCACCATATTCATAAACATCAGTTCCCAATTATGGATTAACTGTAACAACAGACTGTATCACCTACAAAGTGCACTGCAAAAATTCACCAAAGCTCCTTGTATACCACATCCCAAACCCATGATCACTACCATGCAAAAGGTCAAATGCAGATACATGGGAACACCAAACCTGAAAATTCCCCTCCAAGCCAGTCAACATCCTGCCCTGGGAATACATCAACAGTCCTTTAGTGTTGCTGGGGCAACATTTAGATTTAGATTAGATTACTTACAGTGTGGAAACAGGCCCTTTGGCCTAACAAGTCCACACCGACCCGCCAAAGCGCAACCCACCCACACCCATTCCCCTATATTTACCCCTTCGCCTAACACTACGAGCAATTTTGCATGGCCACTTCACCTAACCTGCACATTTTTGGACTGTGGGAGGAAACTGGAGCACCTGGAGGAAACCCACACAGACACGGGGAGAATGTGCAAACTCCACACAGTCAGTCGCCTGAGGCGGAAATTGAACCCGGGTCTCTGGCGCTGTGAGGCAGCAGTGCTAACCACTGTGCCACCGTGCCGCCCCTCTTAATGGACTGTAGTGGTTTAAGGAGACAGCTCACCATCATCTTAAAGACAACTTGGGATGGTCAGCAAATGCTGGCCAGCCAGCTATACCCACATCTCAATGGATTTGAAAAAAACCTCATGCACTTGTAGATGTTAGACAAGTCAACAAATGAGTGTGAGACCGCCAGAATGCTGTGTTCAGGCTGACTCTGTATGACCCATCACCACTGTATTCATTTCACTCATTGTTCTCTGGATTTGTTTTAATTGGTCAAATGGTAAGGAGAATACACTTATTTCAGAAATGGACGTATTGAATATAATGGCTGTTGCAGAGCTGGATGATCGTATATGTCTCAGCTTGCCTCCTTTTTCAGCTAAGGGATTTAATAACTGTTAGGCTGAACAGTTCTACTTTGCCTACAGCAGTGAGGAAAGCTGTCTTGGCAGAAATGGCAAGCAGTTTGTCCCCCTATCATCTCAAGATGATTTCATAAAAACTGCACAAAGTAAGGACTGACAACGACCACACAGAACAGTAAACATATTAAATTTGTATCCAGATTGCACAGGAAAGAACTACAACTTCAATTTCAGCAAAAATATGTAATAATTTTGAAGTCCTGTGATAGGATAATAAGCATTACATTGCCCCATTAACCGTATTGTTACGTTAATATAAACACATTCACTAGAAAAGCCAGCCCAACTCTGGGACTATTATGAAAAAAAATTACTAAACATTTCCACTGGCATATATCCTCTTTGTGTATACTCCTTACACCTGCTTAAAGAGTGGAATTTGAAAGAAAGTTGAAACCAGCTGATCTTTGTACATCAAGAACCTTTTTTAATCTCGCCAAAAAAAAACACAAACTATAAACCACAACAACAGTTACAAAACCTGGAAGAAAATACTGTATATAATTGGATGCCAAACAGCATATAGTATACCTATTTATAAAATCCTAAAGGTTCCTAAATTTGTGCATAAAAATATTCTAATACAACCCATGACTGGAAACAACTAAGTGATGTATTAAACACAGTTTAGCTCCAGGCTCCAAATGTCTATGCCAAGCAGCAATTAAGTGGACGCTGTTGGTTTCAATACATTACTCAGTATAATCTCCACTATGACAGGTGCAATGCTAACAATGTAACCAAATTTTCTAAAGCATTGAGAGAATCCTTGTCCTTCTATCTCTAATATTCACACTATGGTCACTGAATAATTTATACAATCAGATTCTATAATCTCCTTTAAAAGATGACTTGTCATTCCAAACTATTACAAAAACTTTTTCAGTTGATATCTACTATGGTTTAGGGTGTAGGTTTGCTCACTGAGCTGGAGGTTTGACATCCAGACGTTTCATTATCTGGCTAGGTAACATCAGTGGCGACCTCCAAGTGAAGCGAAGCTGTTGTCTCCTGCTTTCTATTTATATCTTTCGCCTGAATGGGGTTCCTGGTGATGTCATTTCTTGCTCGTTTTCTGAGGGGTTGATAGATGGCATCTAGATCTATGTGTTTGTTTATGGCATTGTGGTTGGAGTGCCAGGCCTCTAGGAATTCTCTGGCATGTCTTTGCTTAGCCTGTCCCAGAATAGATGTGTTGTCCCAGTCAAAATGGTGGTTTTTAACATCCGTGTGTAGGGCTACGAGGGAGAGAGGGTCGTGTCTTTTTGTGGCTAGCTGGTGTTAGTGTATCCTGGTGGATACACGACCCTCTCGACTGGGACAACACATCTATTCTGGGACAGGCCAAGCAAAGACAAGCCAGAGAATTCCTAGAGGCCTGGCACTCCAACCACAACGCCATAAAAAAACACAGATCTAGATGCCATCTGTCAACCCCTCAGAAAACGACATCACCACAAACCCGAGGAACCCCATCCAGGAGAAAGATATAAATAGAAAGCAGGAGACAACAGCTTCGCTTCACTTGGAGGTCGCCACTGATGATGTTACCTAGCCAGATAATGAAACGTCTGGATATCAAACCTACAGCTCAGCAAGCAAACCTACACCCTAAACCTCAACCTGAGCTACAAACCTCCACAAACCTTGCATCTACTATGGTAAATTGTAGCAGGAGGAGTTTGATACTACAATGGCTGTGAACCCAAGTGCTTGGGTCAAACACCTAAATGTGTCCTGGGAAGCCAAGATATTAGATTCACCTGAAGAGGTCTGGCTCCAGACAGATCGGAGCTTTGGCAGAGATCCTGGATTTCGTTGAACCCTGGTGATGGAAACAATTGTGGCTCTGGTTTAGAGAATCTGCTGCTTGGAGGCGCATCTTTTCAAGCCAGGGAAGGATTTCAACACAGAAACAACAACATTTCTTTCCTGGGATTTGCATGGCAATGACATTAACTATTGCCCATTTCTGAATTTCCTACAAAGTGGTGGTCAGCCATTTAGTGTCATAGAGATGTACAGCATGAAAACAGACCCTTCGGTCCAACTCATCCATGCTGACCAGATATCCCAACCCAATCTAGTCCCACCTGCCAGCACCTGGCCCATATCCCTCCAAACCCTTCCTATTCATATACCCATCCAAATGCCTCTTAAATGTTGCAATTGTACCAGCTTCCATCACTTCCTCTGGCAGTTCATTCCATACACGTACCACTCTCTGTGAAAAAGTTGCCCCGTAGGTCTCTTTTATATCTTTCCCCTCTCACCCTAAACCTATGCCTTCTAGTTTTGGATTCCCCGACCCCAGGGAAAAGACTTTGCCTATTCAACCCTATCCAATAGTTAGACAATCTGGACCACACTCCTCCAGAAAAGTTGGGATTATTCCATCACATTTCTGACTTGTATTATGTACTAGAAGATAAACATTTTTGAACGGAGGCCACATTTTTAGAGAGGGCTTTATTTTAGCTAAACACACACCATAACAATTCAGCTCCCCACATTTATACAACACACTCACCTAATTAACCATTAATTAATATAGCCATCACCTGTTCCCTTGTTCCATTAGGCCTCAGGCATTCCTTCAGATCAAATTAAATGATAACAGCCTGTACCTTGTAGGCGAGTTCCTGATCTGGACTTGGATTTATATGGCTTGTCCCGTAGTGCTTCTGACCATGTAGCCATTGGAGCTCAAGGCTGCTTTTCAATGGGTAAGATACCCACAGTGGTGCCCATTGCTGAAGGCTTTTCCATCCTGACTAACAGCTCCAGCCCTTTCAGACTTTATATCCCAAATTCATATCCAGCAATAGGAACAGAGGGCCTCCTATTTGAAATTCTGTCATGGGACCAATACTCTAATCCAGGAGGTATAGTTTCCAAATTAAGAATTCTGGAATAAATTATGAAACAGTCTCACCAGATTAAAAGACTTAATTGACTGGATTCAGCAACATAGAGAATAATTTTCTTTTTGTAGAAGAGCTTTTTAATATTTGTTGACAGGATGTAGGTTTCACTGCCTAGCCCTGCATTTATTGTACAATCCTAATTGCCTCTGAGAAGGAAATGCTGAGCTGCCTTCTTCATTCACTGCAGTCCATATGGTATACATACACCATTAGGAAGGGAGTTCTAAAATTTGACCAACTACTAAAGGAAGGCGATACTGCTGCAATTCAGAAGTGTGCACATTTTAAAGGAGATTTTACAGGTGCAAGTATTCTGATACATCAGGTGCCTTTGCCCTTCTGGGTGGTAGAGGTTGCTGGTTTGGAAGGTAGAGAATTGCTGTAGCACCTTGCAAATGGCACAGATTGCTGCCATTGCATCAATGGTGAAGTGAATATTTAATATGGAGGATAGGGTGCCAATCAAGCCAGCTGCCTTGTTTTGGATGGTACAGAGTTTCTGGAGTGTTATTTGAGCTGCACTCATCATGCAAGTGGTGAGTATTCCATAACACCACTGACTTGTGAGGCAGACTTATGATCAGAGATAGTGGTACAACAAATTGGAACATTTCCTGCCTGATTGACATTTAATACTGAAGGAGTGGTACACTTCATGCAAAAAAATATTTTGGTAGATTTTTGCAATATTACGTTTCCAATTCTTTGTCACAGTTTATTATGCATTCAAAAACTCAATGTTATTTGTTCATTCATATATTCTTACAGCTTTGCTCTCATCATTATTTCGTTCAAGCATTTTTCCACGTGTAGTTGATCATGTATTTGATTTGGTTTGGCTCATGGAAAACTTGCTACACAGCGAAACTAAAAGCTACTTCAACTATATTACAAATGTTAACATGTATGCTGCACTTGAAATTACAAGTGAACCTTTATTCCTAAAAAATGCTGAAACACAACTCCATTAGTTTGTCAAACCCTCGGGCAGTGTCAATGAAATTAATTGCTTCAGAATGAGTTTACATGCAGAATCAGTGATTATTTAATGATCCAAAAGTCAAAAAGTATCTTCACAGTGACAATGATGATTTTGTTATTTTTAAAACACAAAGTATTGTGGGTACAGTTGAAGGTAGTGCACCATCAATTTATAAGGTAACTCAAATTCCACTATGGCAAACTGTGCAACTGAATTCAATAAATCTGGTATCAAAGATGTGCAGGTTAGGTGGATTGGCCATGCTAAATTGTCCTGTAGTGTCCAGATATATATAGAGACCCATAGGGGTGAGGGACTGGGTCTGGGTGGGATAACCTCTTTCTGCATTGTTGGGATTCTAAGATTCTATGAAAGCAAAGTACTGGAAAAACTCAGATCTGGCAATAGCCATGGAGAGGGGAACAGAGTTAACGTTTCAACTTGATTACCACTCTTCTGGAGAACTCAGTAAGCCTCATGGACTAGTTCAAGTGACCATAAAAGTGGCCAAACTAGATCACCTATGTTCCTCAAAGAAGGAACTTGAGTCTATACTTGGTCTTGTTCACCTATGATGCTAGCCCCAAATTATTGACTGACACCTTAGTACCCTTAGAGAAAATGGAACGTTGGGTAATAAACACTTCTTGTCCCTGTCTCTCATAAATCAAGAACAAAGACTTGAAAACAAATTCCAGCATTTTTCATTTTATTCCCTTCACAATCCTTTGGTTACTGTAATCATGGGCTTAGAAAGATAAAACCTAAGTTTTGGGATTGTTAATAGCAGAATGAATTTGCATTTCTAATTTTAAAAACATAAACTTACATTTCTTCCAATGCTGAGCAACCCTGGAAACTTGGCAGTTCCTCTATCTGATTATATGACAAATCCCTGTGAAGAATAACATATTATGCAATGAAAAGGCTTGAAAAAGTACATATATTTCCAATTATTGCAAGTCAAATCCAATTTGGGAATGAAGTATAAAAAATCAGAACTTTCAGCAAAGTCCAATATTTGCTTCATAGTTCAGGAAAACTTGGATCAAGTTTTCAATTCTTAACTACATACAGAAAGTGCTGGAAATTCGCAGCTCCTCAGGGAGTATCAGTTAGAAGAAAACAAGAGTTAACATTTCAAATAGATTTTCAAAGTTTGTGAGAAGATTTGTAGCTCGGGTGCTTGTTGCTGTGGTTCTGTTCGCCGAGCTAGAAGTTTTTGTTGCAAACGTTTCGTCCTCTGTCTAGGTGACATCCTCAGTGCTTGGGAGCCTCCTGTGAAGCGCTTCTGTGGTGTTTCCTCCGGTATTTATAGTGGCCTGTCCCTGCCGCTTCCGGTTGTCAGTTTCAGCTGTCCGCTGTAGTGGCCGGTTGATCCACAAACTCCATCAACAAACACATCGACCTGGACCCAATATACCGGCCACTACAGCGGACAGCTGAAACTGACAACCGGAAGCGGCAGGGACAGGCCACTATAAATGCCGGAGGAAACACCACAGAAGCGCTTCACAGGAGGCTCCCAAGCACTGAGGATGTCACCTAGACAGGGGACGAAACGTTTGCAACAAAAACTTCCAGCTCGGCGAACAGAACCACAGCATTTCAAATAGATTTTGTATCAGACTGAAGTGTTAACAATTTCTCTTTTTTTAAAAAGTCTTTCTATAGACACTGACTGATCTGTTCAGTATTTTCATCTTTTTCTGTTTCTTTGCTTCAGATTTCCAACAAGTTGTTTGATTTTGTCTCAGGTCATAGATGTTGGAGTTACTCTTGCATCAACCTGAACTATTTTCTTGATAGCTTTTCTCAGCTTTGTAACTGTCTCTCTCTTTGTCAAGAGCAGGGTGATAAGGCAGGTCCACGCTCTGCCTTAGCTGGAATGGGAATCAAACATGAAATATTGACATTATTCCGACCCACACACCAACCAAGCTACTCTCAAGCTCTGAAAAACATTCTTCCTAAATAACCATGCAAATTCTTTTTTATTTCAAAAGTAAAATATTACACAATAAAGTGGTATACTGTTATTGAGTTACTGAACACAGAACAGTCACAACTTGCTAGCTCAATTAGCCACATGAACAAACTGGGTTATGAAAAGCATCTTACTTTTGGGTGGTCACCTAAACACCTTCAAATTCTGTTCTACACAGTATGCACATTTAGATTACTCCATGACACAAAGAGGCAAATTGCTCAGTTCCTCTTTGACAAAACGAGACACTGAAAACTCAACCAACATCAAAACTCTGCTCTGTAACCATAGCAATTATTAGACAATCTTGGCTTTCATGGCTACTGTTAGCTCATAACACCCAAGCTCTCATTAATTCTTGTTGCAAACTTATACCATTTAAGAGTTTTACATTCATAGTTTATATTTTGAAATCGGTATGAAACTACGTAAAACATTGATTCAGCTAGAGTAATGTGTCCCATTCTGAAATCCACATTATAAATGAGGGATGTGATTGCACTGCAGAAGAGATTTAACAGGATGTTGTTGGGCTGGAAGTTTTTAATTAGGAAGAGAAATTAGATATACTGGAGTTGTTTTCCTTGGAGCAGAGGAGGCTAAGTGGGGACACAATTGAGATATATAACATTATGGAGGGCATACACAGGGGAAAGACATGAAGATATTTTTCCCTGTAGTGGAGTAATCACTGACCAGAGGACATAGATTCAAGAAAAAGGGGAGGAGGTTTAGAGGAGATGTGAGGAAATTTATTTTTCACCTAGAGGGTGGTGGGAATCTGGAAATCACTGCGTGTAAGGGTGGTAGAGACAAAAACCCTCAAAACATTTTAAGCATTCAAATATGCA
The DNA here is from genome assembly GCF_004010195.1 of Chiloscyllium plagiosum. Classification (NCBI taxonomy): domain Eukaryota; kingdom Metazoa; phylum Chordata; class Chondrichthyes; order Orectolobiformes; family Hemiscylliidae; genus Chiloscyllium; species Chiloscyllium plagiosum. Next base: position 12,033,426 of record NC_057725.1, read on the forward strand.
GTTGCGATGCCAAGGCACACAAGGCTATGGCCAAGCGTTGGAAATTAGAATAGTTAGGTTTTGTTTTTGACCGGTGAGATTTGATGGGCCAAAGGGCTTCTTTCTATGCTGTACATTCCTATGACTCTAAAAGTAGCAAAATAAACATACTAAAATGATTTAACTTATACAATGTTATCTTGCTTTTCAAAGGATGATGGAAGCCAAACTTACAAAAATCTGAGCATCTTCAGTTGTTGGCACAAGTCAGTCGGGATTTTGTTTATTCTGGTTCCTGTCAAGGTGCTGAATCATAGAAATATACCAAAGTAAATATGTTAATATGGTATTTCATTGTAACTATGCAACTTGATATGAGCATTCCAGAGAATACAATATTGATATTTTAGTCTTTAAGGCCTTTTTGAATAATTTGACCATCATTATTAAAATTAGTTCACTGTTCACTTATAAATACTATTTGTTTAAACGTGGAGAATACAGGAATGACAGGTACACTTTTGTTGTCTATGGTACATTGTATTCGTAAACAAAAAAAGTTAAAGAGGAAATCAAAATTTCTATTGATGCTGTAAAGTCTTCAAATTAAAAGATTTCAAATGATAACATAATTGTGTGCTATCAAAGACTTATGTACTTCGTCAGATTGTTCCCCATACCCTTATAACAACTATTTAAATTCAATAGCAATTTTTAAGTACTAAAATATTGCAAAGTGCTTCACAGGCATACTATAACACCAAGTATGACAATGAAACTCACAAGGAGATTTTGCTAAGACCACAAAATGCTTGGTCAAAGAGAGGCTTTATGGAGTGTCTGAAGGGGTAAAAAAATGAGGTAAAGTAATGAGGGAAACATATTACAGAGCATACAGCCTAGGCAACTGAATGTGTGACCATCACTGACGCAGCAATTACAATTGGGTGTGCAAAAGAGGCCAGGATTAGAGGAATGCAGATATCTCAGAGGCTTGTGGTGCTAGAGGAGTTGCACAGGTCACAGAGGTGACTGAATGGTCTAGATCTGATTTACTTTTGTAGTCATAGTATTGCATCAAATGCACTTAGGTTTTTGGTCAATTGTGATCTCCAGTATATTGTTAGTGATAAAACTTTTGATTTGACTTATTTATTGTCACATGTACCCAAGTACACCGAAAAAAATTTGATTATGAGCAGTACAGGCAGATCATATCAAGCAAGGACATACAGATCACAAGTTACATTGCACAGGTGTGTGCTAGGCAAGATCAATATTAGCAAGGTCCGCATTATTTGAAGTTAGAGAGTCCATTCATCAGTCTGATAATGGCAGGGAAGAAGCTGGTGCGTGTTCATGGACATGGTTGTAGGACAGCTTTGCCAGGGTATAAATAGAGTCCACGGATGGAAGGTTGGCTTCCATGATGGTCTGGGCTGTGCTCACAACCTTTGTAGTGTCTTATGGTCCTGGGTAACACAGATGCCATTCCAGGCAGTTATGCACCCAGACAGTGTGCTTTCAATGGTGCACCTGTAGAAGTTGGTGAGGGACCTCATGAACATGCCACATTTCTTGAGCCACCTGAGGAAGAGGAGGCATTATTGTGCCTTCTTGCCTGCCACATCTATATGGAACGTCCAGGATAGGTTGCCAATTTTCGTCACTCCCAGCAACCTGACAATGTCCATCCCCTCAATCTCAGCATTGTTGATGTAAATAGGGGCGTGGTCTCCTGTCTTCTTCCTAAAGTCAATGATCAGTTCTTTAGTTTTGCCAATGTCCAGAGAGAAGTTGTTCTCATTGCACCATGTCACCGAGCCCTCTATCTCTGTTCCATATTCTGACGCGCCATTATCTGGTATCTGACCTACCACAGTGGTGTCATCAACAAATCTGTAGATGGCATTCATTCAGACTTTAGCAACTCAGTCATGGTTGTATAATGAGTACAGTAGAGGGCTGAGAACACATCCCTGGGTGGGGGGAGGGGGGCTGGCTCCATTGTGGAATGTTACGATTGAGGAGGTGCAGTTGAAGACAGTAATGTGCTGAACTTTGGAGGAAGTCACGGTCTCTTATTTGTAGATGGTGTTGCATGGCATTTGAAAGATACAAATGCTATTTATCAACCCAAGCTCAAAGGTTGTTGAGGCCTTTCCGCATGGGACTTCCTGGTGAGATGAGCAATTCTGGGTATAATGAACATTGTGCAATTATTAGTGAAGAGTTTCATTTTGACTTCATGTGGAGAGGTAGCTGATTGAAATGCTAGATTGAGTGGCACTTGTCTCCAGTTAGGTAGAGTGAACTTCTTTCTGGCAGCATTACTCGTGTCCAATTTCTCATACTCTAAACAGATATGCAACTCACATCATGTATGGAGTTGATTATAAGCAATTTGGTTAGACTCCCCAACATACAAAATTAAAATTAAATATATATATTTTTTTAAAACTTATTTCTCTTTTCCCCTTAAGATTCATCCACATGAAGGAGGATTCAACTCTCAGATGGGCTTAAAGATGGTTTAACAACCCAGATGCATAATAAGAATTTTAACAATGTTCTTCTTTTGATCACTATCTTGCACCTATTTTTCCTAGCAACCATTCATTAACCACCGAAATCATTTTCTTCTCATTGATCAACAACACCCTTCAACTTTGAGAAGTTTGTCAGGTCTCCTCCTAACTTCCTTGTGAAAGAAACAGTGACCCCAGTTTTACCAGGTTTTAATCTTCCATAGTCCTCCATCCTTTGGATTATTTTAGTGAATTTCTTGTTACATGACTTAATCTAACAGCTGAAAATGGACACAATTTTGTGCTTACAGCTTAAATGGAAAAAAGGTTGCACACATTATCTATTACTGCTTTAGCTGTGAGAATGATTCTGGGGCATTTTTAATCCCATATTAGCAATCACTCTAGTTTAACATTTATTCGATCAGTTTATAATAACGGCAGTAGCACAATAATTGTTATTTGCGAAGCAGTTTCAACACATTGGAAAAACATGTAAAAAGAATCAAGATATACATGATCCCACACCAACATTTGTTAATACTTAAGTAAACAATACTATATTTTACAAGTATCTACAGAATGACAGGTTAGTTCATACAAAGCTTATAATCTAATTTTTGGCATCAGAACACACAGGTAGCAACACTTAATGTTTACTTTTTTAGAAGGCCTGTCTATTTTTGGAGTAGGCTTTATAATTAGCTTTATAAAGGTGCTTTATAATTAGCTAATTTGAACCTAAACAGTGAATGGGATAAAAAAAGTATTCAGATTTGCCATTAAGTGGATTGTCAACAATCTTTTATAATCATTCAGTTTCACAGAATCCCTACAGTGTGGAAACAGGCTCTTCGGCCAAACAAGTCCACATCTATCCTCCAAAAAGTAACGCACCCAAACCCATTCCCCTATATTTACCCCTGACTAATATACTTAATCTGCACATCCCTGAATACTATGGACAATTTAGCATGGGCAATTTACCTAAGCTGCACATCTTTGGATTGTGGGAGGAAACCAGGGCACCCAGAGGAAACCCATGCAGGTAGGGAGAGAATGTGCAAACTCCACACAGACAGTTGCCTGAGGCTGGATATGAACCCAGGTCCTGGTGCTGAGAGGCAGCAGTGCTAACCAATGAGTCACTATGCTGCCCCAAACTGTTAGCTTAGCAGCTTCAGAGTTAGCAAATGAGTTAAAATGATGAGAAATGCCAAATGCCTAAACTTCAGACTGTGTTCAGTTTACAGATCTTCCTTTGATACAGTAATAACAGGCAACCTCAGAACTCCAGGAGATGAGGCATGGGAGATCAAAGATCCCCACTACTCACTGCAATGCAACAACCCATAACTATATGGATGTCTGGTGAGAAGATTGTCTTGAGCTGCACTACTTCTGCTAAGCATCTGAAATCTAGTCCAATGATTAGATTTTAAAAAGCGTCCTGAAACTGAAAATATGCATGGTAACCGTTGATAAGATGGTCAAGGCTGTACAGGGTATTTGCAGAATCTTCCAAACTTGACATTTCAGCCCAAATTCTTTACTCCTTTGCTTTTGTATCCAAATACTTTTGCTGCATCATCAGTCTCAGTCTTTCAACTCCCAAGTTCTAATCTCTGAAATTCCTTTTCTAAGATGTTATTTCCCTCCCTTTCTTTTTAAAAAAATCCCTCACCTTCAAGTCATCATTGAGAGACTACTAGCCCTTCATAAATCATGTCCATATTTGACATCAATATACTCAATTTTGTACAAATCCAAATTTTGTACTTACAGAGATTGGAGTTCAGACAAGTTTTGAAAAGCTGAAATCCCTACAGAAGAGATTGGGTTATCATACAGATGTCTGAAACATAAGATAAAGGTCAGTTAACCATCAGGATAAGAGCATGAACCAAAAACATAAATGGAAGTTACTCCATGGGGAGAATTCTACTTACACAGTCCGAAGCAAAGGATTCCCACTGAAAGCTTTATCTGGAATTATTGCAATGTTGTTACTGTGGAAACCACTGCACAAAGAAGCAAAACACCGATCAGTTTTAAGCTCATTAAAGTCAAAACAAAATGCTATGCCAAATATTTGACAGTCTCCAATTTCTAGCTGATTGCATTTCATAATTTGGACAAACAGTTTTCTCTTGCTTTTGTTTGACAAGTAAAGTGAACCATAAAACTGACAATTTTCTTTAATTCGGTAATACGATCTGTTTTCAATTCTACATTTTGGTTTGATGTTTTAGGCCATCGTTTATCAGACAAACCTGTATTAAGGTTTAAGGGCAGTCCTGAAGTAAATCTGAACGTAACATGTCAGGTGGTAAAGACAACACAGGGAATACTTTCCTCAATCGGATCAGGTGTTGAATACAAGAGCAGAAATGTAATGCTGGAGCTACAGAAGACGCTGTTTAAGCCACAACTAGAGTTTTATGCACAATTCTGGTCATCACATTACAGAAAGGACATCATTACTCTAAATAAAGTACAGAGAAGATTTCCAGGAATATTGCCAGGGCTTGAAAATTGCAAAATTGAATAAATTAGGGTTGTTATTCCTCAGAATGGAGAAAACGGAGGGTGACTGGAGGTGAATAAAACAATGAGGGGCTTGGATCGAGTAGACAGTGAAGATCTATTTCCCCTAGCAAAAATGTCAATGTCCAGGGGACACAGATTTGTGGTGATTGTTAGAAGGATTAGAGGACATGAGAAAAAAAAAATTCACCTGGAGGATGGTGGGTATCTGAAATTTGCGGTCTAGTTTGGCAGTTGAGGCAGAAAGCTTCAACTCATTGAAAAGGAGCCTGTGGACTACTACTTTGTTCAATCAGTGCATTCACAGTGGGCTGTATAGCTTCTTTCTGTTCTGTAATTTATCTATGATCTACAAGGGATAGGCAATAAATATTGGCCCAGCCATCAACACCCACATCCCATGAATCAATAAGAAAAACAGCGGAATTGTCAGATAACAATGTAGACTAATTCGGTTTTCACCAAACTGTTGTTATTTTCATAGTATAATGAAAACAAACACTTCTTTTCAGTCTGTCAGAGGTACGAGGGAATTTTCAGTCACAAAAATTGGATTGGTCAAACCTTAAATTGGTTATAAATGTAATGCTTAGCACACTCTTAGGTTTGTTTAAATTGTTCAACAGAATCTCAATTTTATGAGTCAGGATTGCAATATGGCTCATTTGCACTTGCTATAAGCTCAATATATTCATGCACAGGTACCAGTTCTTGGCAAGCCAAAGGATCTCATCCAGGCAATGCACCTCTTTTTGAGATAAACAAAAACATAGGAGACAAAGGTTCTCCCACTGCATTTGCTATGACAACACTCCGATCAAAGTTAACTTTTCAACCTTTTCTCTTGTATAAATTGTTGCTCCCTTTGAAATTTGGCATTCTTGCATCTGTCCTGACAAGTGCACGATGATTAACTTGACAATGTCGCTGTTTACACAAATACTTCAAAGAATATTAAAGCAAATTATTTGTTTAGATGATGTTTTAAATATTGCCTGTTTGCAATATTTATGACAGGTTTTGCATTCAGTCATATGCACATGAGCTTGAGTAGAAACATGGATGGTGATTGTAGCAGTAAAGTGGCAAGATATTTGATGGTCTGCAACTATAAGGTTGTGATACTTATGTTAGCCTTCATAACAGATATGAGATGTGGGCCATGTAGTCCTAATAGATGTAGTGACCGGTTCTCAGCAGGAATAAATCACATTGCAATACAGCAATTGCAATTTTGAGTACAACTTTCCCCAGAACCATTGAATGTACTTAAAGTGTCCAAAGGCATGTTTCTCCAATTACTGCATTTTTTTTGTTATTTCCAAAACTTTATGTAACCCATTGTTACAGATTACTCTTCTTACTACACTAAATGATTTTTGTGTGGATTTCTGATATCAGTTTTGAATTTGTCAGTTTATTTTGCAGCTCACTGATCAGTTTTCTTAATCTTCTCATGTAGCTTTCTAACCATGATTTGATCTAAATTGGAGAAAGGCCAATTTTGACGGTATTAGGCAAGAACTTTCAAAAGCTGATTGGAGGCAGATGTTTGCAGGTAAAGGGACGGCTGGAAATGGGAAGCCTTCAGAAATGAGATAACAAGAATCCAGAGAAAATATATTCCTGACAGGGTGAAAGGAAAGGCTAGTAGGTATAGGGAATGCTAGATGATTAAAGAAATTGAGGGTTTGGTTAAGGAAAAGGAGGAAGCACATGTCAGGTATAGACAGAATAGATCGAGTGAATCCTTATAAGAGTATAAAGGAAGTAGGAGTATACTCAAGAGGGAAATCAGGAGGGCAAAACGGGGACATGAGATAGCTTTGGCAAATAGAATTAAGGAGAATCCAAAGGGTTTTACAATTATATTAAGGACAAAAGGGAGAGAATAGGGCCCCTCAAAGATCAGCAAGGCGGCCTTTGCATGGAGCCGCAGAAAATGGGGGAGATACTAAATGAATATTTTGCATCAGTATTTACTGTGGAAAAGGGTATGGAAAATATAGACTGTAGGGAAATAGATGGTGACATCTTGCAAGATGTCCAGATTACAAAGGAGGAAGTGCTTGCTGTCTTGAAACCGGTAAAGGTGGAAAAATCCCCAGGACCTGATCAGGTGTACCAGAGAACTCTGTAGGAAGTTAGAGAAGTGATTGCTGGGCCTCTTGCTGAGATATTTGTATCATCGATAGTCACAGGTGAGGTGCCGGAAGACTGGAGGTTGGCAAACATGGTACCACTGTTTAAGAAGGGCGGTAAAGACAAGCCAGGGGACTATAGACCAGTGAGCCTGTTGTTGGAGGGAATACTGAGGGACAGGATGTACATGTATTTGGAAAGGCAAGGACTGATTAGGGATAGTCAACATGGCTTTGTGTGTGGGAAATCATGTCTCACAAACTTGATTGAGTTTTTTAAGAAGTAACAAAGAGGATTGATAAGGGCAGAACAGTAGATGTGATCTATATGGACTTCAGTAAGACGTTTGACAAAGTTCCCCATGGGAGACTGATTAGCAAGGTTATCCCATGGAATACAGGGAGAACTAGCCATTTGGATACAGAACTGGCTCAAAGGTAGAAGACAGAGGATGGTGGTGGAGGGTTGTATTTCAGATTGGAGGCCTGTGACCACTGGAGTGCCACAAGGATCGGTGCTGGTCCCTCTACTTTTTGTCATTTACATAAATGATTTGGATGTGAGCGTGGGAGGTATAGTTATTAAGTTTGCAGATGACACCAAAATTGGAGGTGTAGTGGACAGCAAAGAGGGTTACCTCAGATTACAACAGGACCTGGACCAGATGGGCCAATAGGCTGAGAAGTGGCAGATGGAGTTTAATTCAGATAAATGCGAGGTGCTGCATTTTGGGAAAGCAAATCTTAGCAGGACTTATACACTTAATGGTAAGGTCTAGAGAGTTTTGCTGAACAGAGAGAACTTGGAGTGCAGGTTCATATTTCCTTGAAAGTGGAGTTGCAAATAGACAGGATAGTGAAGATGGTGTTTGGTATGCTTTCCTTTATTGGTCAGAGTATTGAGTATAGGAGTTGGGATGTCATGTTGAGGCTGTACAGGACACTCGTTAGGCCACTGTTGGAATATTGCGTGCAGTTCTGGTCTCCTTCCTATTGGAAAGATGTTGTGAAACTTGAAAGGGTTCAGAAAAGATTTACAAGGATGTTGCCAGGGTTGGAGGATTTGAACTATAGGGAGAGGCTGAACAGGCTGGGTCTGTTTTCCCTGGAGCGTCAGAGGCTGAGAGGTGATCTTACAGAGGTTTACAAAATTATGAGGGGCATGGATAGGGTAAATAGACAAAGTCTTTTCCCTGGGGTCGGGGATTCCAGAACTAGAGGGCATAGGTTTAGGGTGAGAGGGGAAAGATATAAAAGAGACCTACGGGGCAACGTTTTCACAGAGGGTATTCCGTGTATGTAATGAACTGCCAGAGGAAGTGGTGGAGTCTGGTACAATTGCAACGTTTAAGAGGCATTTGGATGGGTATATGAATAGCAAGGGTTTGGAGAGATATGGGCCGGGTGCTGGCAGGTGGGACTAGATTGGGTTGGGATATCTGGTTGGCATGGACGGGTTGGACCAAAGGGTCTGTTTCCATGCTGTGCATCTCTATGACTCTATAATTGATAGTTTACATGGCTCTGACCAAAAAAAAAACTTGTGATAGGAAGTTTATTAAAATAACATGAACTCAAAGCAGTAGTGAAACCAATGTATGTAAGAAATGATTTTAAACAGCTATGGGATTAAATGAATATGGACAAAATGATTACATTAAATTTCTACTTAATCTGTATTCCGGTTACGTTCAGCAACAATTATAAGCAAACATATTTTAATCCAAATATTTGTGACCAATAATTCTATAATTAGCATGTGAACTGCAATTAGAAAAAGCGTCTGATAGTCATTGCGAGGTCAATGCATTGTTAAATATTTCTGTAAGTTAATATAAGAAATAGGCAGCATACTCCCTAAAAATTCAGCTCAAAATTGATATTGACAGAATAAACATTTTCAATTATAGCTGGACAGCAACATATCTATTACTTTTTACTCTTCTGGTGACAACAGAACAAAGAGCAAGTTCTGGCACATGGAAATAAAATTCTCAAGAAAGAACCATTTCTGAAGGGACAAAACTTATTAAAGAACAAACTTGCACAACCTTGGCATGTCTCGAAGTAGCTGAAAAACAGTACCTGCTTTGAGCACAGCAAGGTTCAGTGAACCACAAAGATGATAATGATCATCTATTTTAGTGACACTGGTTGACTTTTAGTTATGATGGTCTTAAGAACCCCCCCCATTCTTCTGTGATGTGAAATGTGATTCTTTAAATGTAGCTGAGAACAGGCTTAACTGGCCTGATTTGAAAGTGGTATTTCTCAGTGCAGTGCTCCTTCTGAATTACTCTACAGTTTCAAACTAGATTGCATGCTTATCTTGCTGAAATGGGTCTTGAACCTGCAAATGTCTGACAGATAAAAATGCTGCCCCTGATTGATCAGTTTTGCTCGTTAGCTTTCAATCTATAAAAGGGATTTTTATTTAGGGGAGTGCATCTCAATTGAGAAAGGATTTGAGCTGTTCACTCTATAAACCTTAATGCTAATTCAACTGGAGTTGTACATTTTTGTTCTGTCAGTATTCTATGCTAAAAAGTAATGGGTAACAGCAGCATTATCTACCCCGACCCAGGGTTTCTTTCAGAGAAACTTTTAGGCACTAACAAGATATTTGAAAGACTGGGACTAAAGAAAACTATCTGTGCACCACAATTCTTTCAGCTTTAATATAATTTAGATCAGTTTCAACAAGGGTCACTCGAGATAGGAAGGATTTTTTTAAACTAAAACTTCTTAAGTGCAGCATTCAGGACTTCAGAAGCACTGAACTCTTTAATTCAACATGTAATTTTCCAAGGACTGTCACTGAAGACCACGGAGATCAGTTAATAGCTTCAAACACTAAAAATTAAATACAGAAATTTTAACTCACAGCTCTTTCAGATTCCGAAGAGACTTTATAGCTTCAGGAAACTCCTTCAGATTGTTGTAATTCAAGTCCCTAACGAATAAATACATTAGCTAAACAGTCAAGTAATAACGCTTACTTTTGCAAGCTTTGGGAACAATAACTAACAAAGAAGAAAATCACTTGCAGACAAATTTTCACCAAGACAGACCTAGCATCAAAGTTTAACCTTCACCAATTTCAATTATTCCACTATACACAAATCATTAGCCACTGTGTATATTAAATTTACAGTATACAGACAGGCCAAGTACAGTCATGAGTGTAGTCCCTCCACAATTATTGTGCACAATTACAACTAGCTACAAGCTCGGGTTAGTACTTGCAAAGATTTAAAAAAAAATCAAACTGAAAACCAGGAAATAAGTGTCATTGGGAACATGAAAAGATGGTCACTTAAAAGTCAGACAGGCAAAACTGCTTTGCAGAGTATTGAATTAAAAGTAAAAATATACATTAATATATAACTGAAGTGTAAGCAAATCTCTTTAGGAGATGTGGGATGGTATGAAATTTAAAAACCTAGATAATGCTGCCATAATTGCACATGCAGTGTCATGCCCCTTTCTACATACTACTACCAAAAGATCTAAAAATCATTAAGTAACAAGTTAATCCCAAATATCACTTAAAAGAAAACATTTGTTTCAGCAAAATTTGATTATATATTCAAATATGCTTAAACTGTATAAGCAGTTCAACTGCAGTTTAATTTCTCATTTAATTAATATGATTCAGACTTAAGCTTAAGTGATGGTCATAAGTACAAAAAGGGAAAAAAAAAAGGTACTTACAGCGTCTCCAAATTATCAAGCCCATCAAAGCAATGTATATCTACTGTATCAATTTTATTATTGTGAAGATGTCTAGAGAAAAATGGATGAGAAAGAAAGCAGAAAGGATCGTGTCAGATGGAAAAAGGTTTCGGTACATTGAAACTATTCGTTACGCATTAACAGAATGTTACAAATTACTTTATCACAACCCAAAACAAATTCTAAAACGTCCACATGCACAATAGTTACTTTGACGCACAAAATCTGGTGAGGTAGTTAATATTTTCAGCCACTCAAAAAGGCAAGATTTCATAAACAGCAATTGGAATCAAGGACAATTCTATTTTTACTTTGTGATATTAGAAAAATTGCTGGCTGGGACACTGCAACTTACTTCTTTTCAATATTTACTTGGGATTTTTATAACCATCTGAAGAGAAACAGGATGACAAGGTTGTAAGTACAACACCTGCCACAGTTAGTACTGTAATGGAGTAACTAAAGCATGTCGATGCTTCGCACAATTAGTTGTACATATATACAGAAGTAGAAAATATTCATCAGACTAAAGATAATTCTAGGATAAACTCATTTTAAAACTCTTTCATTCATGTGATGTAATACCGCATAATAGAATTGGATAGCCATAATGAAGCATGTATACTTCAATGGCTAAGCTCAAACATGCAAAGTCACAAAGATAGAAGACTGGTCTGTGCAGTAGATACAGATGCAGATGTACAGCTACTCTTTAACAATATATCTTGAAAAGAATACCACACATCGATTACTCCAGCTGAAGTACTTAACCGTCATAAGCTGTAGGAACTTTATTTTTTCCAGTTTACAACACAGCTCTTAACCTTTAGTCATGCTTTAAAATTGTGTTCTATGTTAACCTTTTCAATTTTATGTATTGTTATGTCTACTTTCATTCATGTCATCTTAATACCAGACTTATTAACCGTTTTTCCAAAAAACCTCAATCTATAGACGTCAGTCTTGTTGAAAAATTAAAATTAATATGAAGTTAGAAATATTCAGTATTTCGATGGGATGACATTAAGGGCTTGATCTTTATTCATTAAGGTGTTTAAATGTAATTAAAAAATAAACTGCAATAAACTTCCACCAATTCCCTGAGGGCAAAATACTCGTCTTGCATCAAAGAATTTTAATGCCTATCAGCCCCTACCAAATGACATTAGTGCACACAGCAGAGAATAAATATGCGCACTGCCAAGCAACCAGTTTATAAGTTTGTTCCTTTTCTAAGGCCCCTGCAGAGTTTCTCAACTGAGGTTGTTAGAAATGAACAAGTCCATCCAGAATGTGTACACTATTCCAATCTTTGAGCTTCAGTACAGATTTTAAAAAAATTCATTCCAAGGACATGGGTTGGGTTACCCACACCAACATTTATTGCCTATATCTAATTGGCCCCCCTTGAACCACAGCAATTCTTAGTGCGCAGAGACAACAGCAGCAGAGTCCTGAGTAGAGCCCTTCATTTCAAATTTATTCATCTGGGAATTTATGCATACGGAAAACAGTTTTTAAATAGTAACAAAAATGGCTTTTAGACCTGGCTACTTAGCAATGCACATATTTTTTCCCTGACGTGCAACCTATGCCACGCCACATGGCAGTACCTAAAAGTTACTAAAACAAAACTCTTTGTTGTAAATAAACACAAGATTACAGCTCCTGGAGATGAATGGAAGGTTAATGAAGAAATTTCAGGTGTTTATTTGTGCAATAAAATCTCCAAGGTCAGATGCTTACTACACCGAGCACTGCAGAAACACACATCTACACCATAAACAGCTCCAGCACTACCAAAAACCAGGATGCCTAAAATTATAGCAAAGCAAATAGATTGTATGAATGGAAGAAATAGAGGAGGGAGTACAAAGTTATGATGCAGTGCAAGATTTCTGTTATTTTACTGTTTATAAGTCACGTTTGAAGGCTGTGTGCAGAGTTAGTAATGTCACCCGAAGCTCAGATTGTGCCTACAACCTTTAACCACTTTTGAGCTATTGATTTTATTGTCAAAAAAGTAAAGTACAGGCTATTCTGCATTAAGTACTTTACTATTTTCATCCAATAAACTAGAAGATTAACAGTGATTCTGCAGAAAAAATGAAGAGTTCTTCCAAAAGAGACTGGGTTAAAACAAGTTATAAAGCTACATAAAGACTGCAATGATACACTTTGCTGCTTGAAAACCATATTTGATTTTTGTACCAGCACTAACATAAATACATCAGTTTTAAAACTGCCATAACAGAGAAAGCTACTTACAGTACAACTAGACTGGAGAGATTTGCAAAGGCAAAGTTGGGTATGTGCGTAATTTTGTTCAACGCCAGTGTTAGAGCTTGTAGTGAAGATAGTTTGCTTAGTTGATAGATGGGAACTTCAGTTAGGCTGTTATCATCAAGCCAAAGGTGCCGCAGTTGAACTAGACCCTCAAAGCTGTCTTCAGGAACAGATGTGATGTGGTTTGCATCCAAACGCCTAAGGATTAAAGCATAAAACCATCAGAAAACATGCTTGGCCTTGTTACTTCCACTTGCTGTAATGTCCAATCACCTCTTTGCTTATAACAATACCAACTCTGAAATGTTTTTCAGTTATATGAGAAAGACCTGGAAAATTAAACTTCAGTTCCACCATTTATAAAATGTTCAATGCTGGATTATGATGCGTTTCAACATAGTTATACTATTATACTTACAAATAATGAGGAAAGTCTATGCAGCAATTTTTTTTTAAAACAGAAGCCATCAATGAAAAGTTGCATTGTGGGATCTCAATTTATTTATAATCGATTAGGTGCTCCACTTTTCCAAGACAGGGCAATTGGACTCTGAAACCCACTCCACAAATCTGTAACATGCATCCGAATGGTAAATTAGAATAACATTTACCACATTTAGTTTTTAACCCTCTTATCAGTCATGGGAAGTATTGAAAAGATTTAATGGAAGCCATTAATTGTCGTCAATTACCCAAGAATTAGGAGTACAGAAACTATTTTGCCATATTACTCAAGATTTTCAGTCTAAACTGTGACTTGAATTATTAAAACAGATACAATTGCAGTGTCAATACAAGTGCCATCAATTTTAATGCAATTGGCTTATTTGAATGCATTCCCTATGTAGCACATTACTGATCCAGAAAGAAAATAGGATAGATGAATATACTGACAATGTTAGAATATAGAACAAACACAGAACATTGAACTGTACAGCACAGCACAGCACAATGTTGTGCCGAACATGATGGTAAATTAAACTAATCCGCTCTGTCTCCCCTTGGTCCATATCTCTCTGTTTCTTGCACACTCACGTGTTTATCTAGAAGTCCCTTAAACCCCCCCCCCCCCCACCATTGTATCTGCCTCTACTACCACCCCTGGCAGTGCGTTCCAGGCTCCTACCACTATGCTAAAAAAAAAAAGCCCCCTCCTTTGAACTTTCCCTCGCTCATCTTAAATGCATACCCGCTAGTATTAGATTGAAAGAACATTTGAGATTTTGCACTGAAAGTTTGGGTAAAGAAACAAATCATTTTGTTTATCAAACATGCATTTATGTTTTTCACCACACATTCCCTCTAATGTTCTCCCTTTCAGGCAACTACTTAGTTTACATTTAAATGGATCAATGGGACTGGATTTCACAAATGCTAACCACTGTACAAAAGATGCTTTTTATGACCTTCAATTCTATACAATCACATCTTCAATTGGCATGCTGAAATGGGTTTATCAGTCACAGATTGCATGTTCAGTTTACTAAGGAAAGAAAGGATTTAAATGGTATATTTTCTTTGTTGCCATGTTATTCAAAAGTCTTACCAATCTGTCAGAGTAAATCTAACATTTCTATACATTTTAAGAATGGACCCTAAAGAATTAATGTATTCAAGAAATTTTACTTGTATTAAATTATTGTAAATGCCTGCCACAACTGCTCAATGTTTATTCCATGAGTAACTGCATGGCACAGATAAGATCGATGGGTGATCATCACGATTAAAATCCTGGAACTCCTCGCTTAACAGCTCAAGAGAAATTTTTACCACAGACTGCAGCAGTTCAAGATGGTGGCTTAACATCACCATTTTGAGTTCAATTGAGGGTGGGCAATAAATGCTAACCTTGCCAGCAATGTCCATATTGCATGAATAATTTAATAAAATAAGACCACGAAAATAGTGTAGTGGTGGGATATATTTGTTGCAGTAAGTGTCCAGTAAATAAATAATAGTAGACAGGACTATGGTCCACTATCTCAGCCCCATTATTGAGTATCCTGCTGTTTTTCACTGTAAATAGTAGTCACGCAAGATAAGGGCTACCATATACTAAGAAAGTATGCCTAACGAGGTATTCACGTTTTGAGGAAAGGAGAACAGATGAAAAGTAAATAAAAATTAAAATTTACAAAAGAAAGTCTGGATGAATAGACCTATACGTCTACAGAAGATCAATACAACACAAGTCATTTTCCAGACCCTCAAACAAAATCACAGCATGCTAAAAACCAAATCTGAACAATAGAAATCAAATGAACTGTTTGATAACATAGCTCTGTTGAATGATGGCTGGAAGCTACCTGTCTACCTTGTTGATTGAACTCCTTCCCCCACCCTGAAGATCAAAGACATTGTTTCCATTACTTGGAATGGATCTGGCAGAAAAATACGAACAAATACGATGCCTTTCCTTTGCAAACACTTTGAACAGGCACGCAACACGAGGAAACTAAACTGATTTGATGAGGTGCAGGAAAAGGGGAATCTTTCAGTTGATTACTTCAATAGATGTACTTTTAAGCCAGGCTTTACTAACATGAAAGAAACAGCAGTCCCCAATCACCGCACCTCCGCCCCTCCAACCCCACAATAATGTACTCGCAACAGTACACAACCAACAGCGGCTCCGAGAGTAGACTTCTTGCCTTCAAGTCAAATTCAGGTTGCATCCCAGAGACTTGATCACAGAAATCAAGGCTGACATACAATGCAACATTAAGGGGAAAACTGTGCTGTTGGTGGTACTACCTTACATAGAAAGTAATAAACTGAGGACCCACCGGTACTCTCAACTGGCATTAATGACACTGTGAATACTCTTAAAGAAAAACAGGGAAGTTATCCCTGGTATTTGCCCAATCAAAATACAAATCCTCTGGCTACTATTACATTGCCATTGGTGGCAGCTTGTCAGTGTGCTGTCTCTCTGGAGGAGACACCTCTCCCTTCATATGGATGCAGAAGATTCTCTGACACCATTTCCCCTGATGTCCTGCCAATATTTAGTCCTGAACATCCATCACTGAAGCACATCATCTGGTCACATCACTGTTGTTCACAGAACTTTGCTTTGTGCAATTTGCCTGCTGTACATCCTAAATTGCAACAATTAGTCAACTCCAAAATTTACTTGAGGAACCACTGATGCTGTGATCTTTTTTTTAAATCTGAACAGAGGCTTAACAGAACTTCCATTTACTAATTGGGAAAGCATTATATGCTCTGTTTCCCCATCTACAATAATAGGGGAAAAAAAAAGTCACAACACAGCAATATTCCCTCTAAATTGGCAGCTGCTGTGAAGCTCTGCGCATGCCAATTGGTGCCAACGCATCGGCTTCTGCTTTCAGAAACCGTAGCCACACGCAGGTCCAATACGTAAAAAAAAACGTACAGAGGGTGTTCCCACTCAGTACTTTACAATATTTCTCAGCAGATGGATGGACGCATTTTGTGATTTTTGTCTGGACAGATTTTCACTGAAAATGAATAGAGTAAGTTCGCAAATATTTAGAATGAGATACTGTGCCAAGAATGGGAAGTTTTCTTACAATGATGTTGCTATAACTAATCCATGTTTAAATAAAAACAAGTACTCCCATGGGTTAATTATAACACATTTACATTCAAGGGAGCATGCAATATCACAGTGAGATGATACTTACCATCAAACCTTGTCTTTTGAGTTCAGAAAAGGCCTTTTGGCCCATTGAGTCTGCACTGACAAAAAAAGCCAACCCATCACATTAACCCCACCTTCCAGTAATTGGCCTTCAATGTTATAACATTTCAAGTGCTCAGCCACATACTTTTTAAAGGTTGTGAGGTTTCTGACCTCTACTATTCATCCATACAATGGATTCCAGATTCTCACCAACCTCTAAGTAAAACATTTTCTTCCTGAATTTCTCTCTAAACCTTTTACCATTCACCTTCAAATTATGCCTCCTCATTATTGATGCTGTTTGTAATGCACATTAATGACATAGGCAATGATGTAGGAAGTATGATAAGTAAGTTCACAACTGACATGAAAACTGGTATCATGATAAATAGTCAGGAGGAAAGCCTTAGATCTTAGGATAAAATAGACAAGCTGGTAAGATTGAACAAAAGCAAATTGAATTTAATTCTGAAAAGTGAGAGGTGATGCATTTTGGAAGGACTAACAAAGCAAAAGGAATACACATTGAACGGTAGGATCTTAGAAAGCACAGAGGACCAAAGGGATCTTGATGTATATGCCTAGGATGGGCTGATCAGGTGGTTAAGGAAGCATATAGGTTAGTTTCTTTAATTAATCAAGGCACTGATTATGAGAGCAATCAGATTATGATGGAGCTCTGTTTAATGTTAGTTTGGCCACAGCTGGAGTACGGTGTACAACTCTGGTTACCACACTACAGAAAGGATGTGACTGCACTAGGCAGGGTGCAGAGAAGATTCACCAGAATGTTAACTGGACTGTAATTCAGCTATGAATACAGACTAGATGTCCTGAGGCTTATTTTCATACAGCAGTGAAGGCTGATGTGGGACCTGATTGAGGTGTTCAAACTTATTATGAACGCGAATAGGGTACATGAGGAGGAAATTTTTCCCTTAGTAAACGGTTCAAAAACCAGAGAGCACAATTTTAAGGTACGGAGCAGAAAGTTTAGAAGGGATTTGAAGAAATACTTGTTCACCTATATGGCAATGGGGATTTGAAACTCATGGCTTAAAAAGGGTTAGAGAGACAGAAACCCTCAAGATATTTGAGAAATATTTAATTGAACACTTGAATTACAATAGCAAGACTATGGACCAAGTACTGGAAAATCGAACCAGAACATTGCAATCAAAGACTTTCTCTTGTCACACTTGAATGGCTACCTCAAGAATACAACCTATATTGGTCCCTTTGTTTTCTTCTTCTAGAGGCTGCCTTGTGGCAATATCATCCACAGATATGGATTAAAACTACATCATTAGCTCTAAACCCTCACCACCTATGCTTCAGTGCCGCTCTGTTATTAGAGCTTGCTTGATATCCAATCCTGGATAAACAATTTCCTTCAGCTAAACACTGGGAAAACAGAAGCCATATTCTTTCTAAACTAAATTCCTTCTTCGGCAATATTTCAGGCTGTTCTGAAACTTTTCTTACCTCAGAATTCTATTTTGATCCTAAAATGGGTTGCTGATCCTGTTAAGTAGAGGTTAATAGGCTGAAAAGTGCCATTCGAGAAAGATTAGCTGGCTGAAACCAGCTTTCGAAATTACAAAGGCTGTTTTTTTTGACTTAAGACAATATGAATCAATGTACATTTCGAATAAAATTGACAAAAGTTATGAAATAGCAAAATGGTCCAATCAATTTCCTCTATGCTCCAAAATTACTGTCCTTTTATTTAATTGGAGGGCTGGATACTCAAGGGAACGGACCTCTCAAAAGCTCAGTTTGATTCAATGACTCTGTTTCAATGTTCAAACAAGTAACTAACCAGCTTTCCTTAAAAGGCGAAGATTATTTTGTGCAAGAACACTGTTGTCACCCAACTGGAAAAATGAAGACAAAGGCAAAATACTGGTGACGCTGTCAATATGAAGCAGATACTAACTACAACAGAAACTCAGCAGATCTGGAAGCGTCCATGGCAAGAGAACACAGTTGATGCTTCCTGTCTGGTATGTCTTCTTCAGAACTGGAGAGTACTGAATTTTGTTTTAAAAATATTCTTGGCAGATTTAAGAGACAATGAAAAAATAAACATTTCCGAACATCTTTCAACTCTAAAGAGTCATCCTGGATTTAAAACATAACACTGTTTTTCTCTTGGTAGATGCTGCCAGACCTGTGTGGTTTCTCCATTATTTTGTGTTTTCTTTTGGAAAAATAAAATGAAGACGTTCAACATATTCTAATTAACTTCAAGTGCAAAAAAGAGAATAAGAAAGGGAGTTTGTGGAATGCCTCAGAGATGGAATTAGAACAGCTTGTACTGGAGCCTACCAGGGAGAAGGCAATTCTGGATCTGGTGTTGTGCAACGAACCGGACTTGATCAGAGGTCTCGAAGTAAAGGAGCCATTAGGAGGTAGTGGCCATAATGATAAGTTTTAATCTGCAATTTGAAAGGGAGAAGGGAGAATCGGAAGTGTCAGTATTGTAATTGAACAAAGGGACCTATGGAGCTGTGAGGGAGGAGCTGGCCAAAGTTCAATACGCTAACAGGGATGGCAGTGGAACACCAATGGCAGGTACCTCTGGATATAATGCAGAAGGTGCAGGATCAATTCATTCCAAAGAGGAAGAAAGATACTAAGGAAAGGCAGGGGCGGCTGTGGCTGATGAGGGAAGTTAAAGGACTATATAAAGATAAAAGAGAAGCAGTATAACATAGAAAAGATGAGCGTGAAGCCGGAGGACTGGGAAACTTTTAAAGAGCAACAGAGGATAATTAAAAAGGCAATAAATGGAGGAAAAAAATGAGGTACGAAGGCAAACTGGCCAAAAATATAAAAGGAGGATAGTAAACGATTTTTTAGGTATGTGAAAAGAAAATTGGTAAATTTACTATGGAGAACAAGGAAATGGCAGAAGGGTTGAATAAGTAGTATGGATCTGTCTTCGCTGGGGAAGACATAAGCAATCTCCCAGATATAATAGTGGTTGAAGGACCTAGGGTAATGGATGAACTGAAGCGAATTCATATTAGGCAGGAAATGGTGTTGGAGAGACTGTTAGGTCTGAAGGCTGATAAGTCCCCGGGACCTGATGGTCTGCATCCCAGGGTACTTAAGGAGGTGGCTCTAGAAATCATAGAGGCGTTGGTAATCATTTTCCAATGTTCTATAGATTCAGGATCAGTTCTTGTGGAGTGGAGGGTGACTAATGTTTCAAGGAAGGAGGGAGAGAGAAAACAGAGAATTATAGACCAATTATAGATGTCAGTGGTGGAAAAGATGCTGGAGTCAATTATAAAAGATGAAATTACGACTCGTTTGGATAGCAATAACAGGATAAGTCAGAGTCAGCATGGATTTACAAGGTAGAAATCATGCTTGACTAATCTTCTGAACTTTTTTGAGGATGTAACTCTGAAGATGGACAAGGGAGAGCCAGTGGATGTAGTGTACCTGGACTTTCAGAAAGCCTTTGATAAAGAACCACATAAAGGAGATTAGCGAGCAAAATTAGGGCACATGATATTGGGGGCAAAATACTGACTTGGATTGAAAATTGGCTAGCTGACAGGAAGCAAAGAGTAGTGATAAATGGATCCCTTTCGGAATGGCAGGCAGTGACCAGGTTTGGTACTGGGACTGCAGCTGTTTACAATATAGATTAATGATATAGATTAAGATATTAAAAGTAATATTAGCAAATTTGCTGATGACACAAAGCTGGGTGGCAGGGTGAAATGTGAAGAGGATGTTATGAGAATATAGGGTGACTTGGGCAGGCTAGTTGAGTGGGCGGATGCATGGCAGATGCAGTTTAATATGGATAAATGTGTGGTTATCCACTTTGGTGGCAAGAACAGGAAGGCAGATTTCTATCAAATGGAAAGTTAGGCAAAGGGGAAGTACGAGATCTAGGTGGTCTTGTACATCAGTCAATGAAAGCAAGCATGCAGGTACAGTAGGCAGTGAAGAAAGCTAATGGCATACTGACCTTCATAACAAGAGGAATTGAGTATAGGGGCAAAGAGGTCCTTCTGCAGCTGTACGGGACCCTGGTGTGACCGCAGTTTGGTCTCCAAATTTGAAGGAGGACATTCTGGCTATTGACGGAGTGCAGCGTAGGTTCACGAGGTCAATTCCCAGAATGGCGGGACTATCATACGTTGAAAGATTGGAGCGACTGGGCTTGTACACACTTGAGTTTAGAAGGATGAGAGGGGATCTCATTGAGAAGTATAAGATTATTAAAGAACTGGACACACTGGAGGCAGGAAGCATGTTTCCACTGATAGGTGAGTTCGGAACAAGAGGACACAGTTTAAAAATAAGGGGAGGCCATTTAGAACAGAGTTGAGGAGAAACTTCTTCACCCAGAGAATGGTGGATATATGGAATACTCTGCCCCAGAAGGCAGTGGAGGCCAAGTCTCTGGATACTTTCAAGAAAGAGATGGATAGAGCTCTTAAAGATAGTAGAGTCAAGGGTCATGATGATAAGGCAGGATCAGGATACTGATCGTGGATGATCAGGCATGATAATAATGAATGATGTGCTGGCTTGAAGGGCCGAATGGCCTACTCCTGTACCTATTGTTTATTGTCTATAATATTGACCTTGAAAGGCAAATAAACAGACGCAAGTTTGCAGCTTACACTTGAAACATCATCTGGTCTAACAAACATTTCGGGTAAAAACAGGATTATACAAGGATGAAGCCTCAATACATTGAGATTACATTAGGCTGAACATTCAATTACCGAAAATGTGTTGCTGGAAAAGCACAGGTCAGGCAGCATCCTGCATCTGCAGACCTCACTTTCTCCTGAACATTCAATTAGCACAGCAAAAAGTTAAGGGGATAAACTCTAGAAATTGTATACCCAGCTTTTTAACACAAAATGGGAAGATGAATCCAAGCGCACCAAATAACTAATTTTGCCCTGCAATACTCAGTGGGAGTATGGTATACGAGTTTGGTTACATTTAAGCCGTGTGTACAAAATTGACGCTGGAGTCAATCAATCCTGACAAAGCAACACAAAGGTGTTTTGATACTGACTACTACAATGCTGATATACGGTCTTTCAGGAGTTGCACCAGTGAGACATACATAAAACTTTTAGAGGAAAAAAGACATGGTTTTCACTTATGACTTAAAAGTGCTTTAGAATTAGAGGTAATTTTGAAATGTAGTCACCATTGTGATGAAAACAAAAGCTAACTGCACATAGAATACCCCACAAATAGCAATGTAATAGTGACATGCTAGCCTTTGTGCTATGGAGAGTTACCAATTAAAAAAAATGACCAAGATGCTAGAGGAGACTTGTCTCCTCTTCTCTGAAATAGTATCATTCTGTCTTTTACATCCACCTGAACAAGCAGATAGGACCTTGATTAGATATCTTACCAGAAAAATTGCATTTCCAACAATATAAGACCTCTTATGAATTGCACTGGAATGCCAACCTTGATTTTGAGCTCAAACCCCTCAACTAGTACTTGATCCCAGAACTTTGAGATTCAAAAGGTTACCAACTAAGCTGTGGCTGACTCTATGAAACAATGTTTACCACTGAATGGAATTCCACTATTTAAGTGGGTGAAGATGTTTTACCCCAATGAAATTCACCAAAGTAGCAGAAAACACCACTAACCTGGGAACTTGTTTCTTTTGAACTCCTCCCAGCAGCTAAATATGCTAGAAGGGAATAAAAACTCCTCCCAGCAGGTAAATACGCTAGGCGTGCTAAAAACAACTATTGTAGTAGAGATTAGTAACACTCTGACCAAGTGGAATCCAAGAAATGACGTCAGAAGTGAATGTAGTGTCTACACTATCACTTCAACCATGCTAAACGCAGAGCCTCTGTCAATGCCTCCTGCTGCCAAATAACCGTTCAAGATAATGACAATGCAAAATCCAGGAAAGTGAGCTATGATATTAATGACCCTTTTTTCTCTATTATAAAAACTTCTGAATTATATCTCTGCAGGACTGCTGACCCCTCAACACTGAACCTCTCAGCCTAGCGTTTGTCACCTCCAGACTCAACTTTTCAAATTACTAGTGGTCGACTATCCTTCAAAACGTAAGTTTATTCAAAACTGTGTTAGTCATAACCCACCTGTCACTAATTCTGTTTATTCCATAATCTTGTTCTGACTGTACATTGCTAGCTCAGTCTACCAAGTATAAACATTTAAAAATCTAACCCATGCATTTAAATTGCCTCCTTTATTTTGTTCTCTATTTTGCAATATCCTTCAGTACTACAGAAAGATCAACTGACCAGAAACTTTTTTCCTTTGAATGCAGTTTCTCTTGCATCTCCTTGTCCATATAACCCACTATTGGTAGCATACCATTAGCTGAAATTCCTCCTCCTCTGTCCCTTTCCTTTTCATTTTATTTGTATAAGGTATTGTTAACATCTACTTCTTTGGCCAAGCTATTGATTCTTCCCCTGACCACATAACTCATTTGGTTCAGCATCCTTTTTACCTTGATTACCCTTCTGTGAAGCACATTGTGATGTTCCTTTCAAGTCACGGCAAGCTGTAACTGTTGCAATTAAAAGTATGATCAGCCAGTACATTCAAGTTTACTGTAACAGCGTATTAACCCATCCAAATAAAAACCTTGGTTGCCATTATTTCTTTTGTTCAAAAGCTCAACCAAAAGTACACATAAAACATGCTGACAAATGTTGCATAATTTGCAACACTCGTCAGCATGACTCACCTTTTAGCACTAAGTTCCATAGACTGTACTCATTTTGCTCAGTTTAGAGAAGCTTCTTATAATCCCTAGATATTTTTTTCTGAAGAGCAGACTGCTTTTAATTTTCAATAATTGAACGTTTCCGACATGGTCAGATTACTGATGATTTACACTGAAACGGTAAAGGAGGAAGTGAGGACTGCACATGCTGGAGATCAGTGTCAAGAGTGTGGTGTAAAAGCACAGCAGGTCAGGCAGCATCCGAGGAGCAGGAGAGTCAACGTTTCGAGCATAAGCTCTTCATCAGGAATCAGAAACATTGATTTCCCTGCTGAAACAGTAAAACATCCCTAAAAGACTGGAACCTTGATACATTTCTTTCTTCATGATTCCATGAGGTAAGTAAGACAAAAAGAATTAGATATGAAGAGGAATGTGCAAATGCTTGGTATAAGTTGGATTTTAAGATGGTCCTAATAAGCCACCGTCCTCAAGTTGTACAACTAAACTGGATTAAACCAGAACAAAATACTGCTGATAGTGTAAATTTACACTAAAAACAGAAAATGCTGGACATACTCAGCAGATCCAGGAGCATTTGTGGACAGAAAAACAAAGTTAGCATTTCAGATCCATGACCCTTCATTAGAACTGAATTATAATCAAGGTTTATGTTCAGAATAGAATGGAACTACCCATTCCTATGGCATCTCCAGGGAACACTTCCTCTGTTCCAAACTGATGTGAAGTCCTAAATATTTTAAAGTGTATTTGATATTATCTGAATACTGGAACCCAAAACAAAGGTCTACTAGCAAAATCCAGGGATTTAATAAGACAAAAAAACTGCAAACTTAGAAGTTTCCAAACTTTAAGACAATGAATTGTAGCAGGCTGGGGCTTACACAACTCTTTCAGCAGGGCCATAGCTCTCCATATACTGAAATGATAGCTGACATCAGGGAGAAACATAGCATGTTGACCATATTTATGAACACACCCAAAATACACTAACCACTTATGAACATATACATAATTAAAAATAATTACTTCATACCCTGTTGTTACGAGCATGAAAAATCGGAAAACAGCTGATCAGTTCAAAACAGACTGTTCTAGTTTCTATCACAATTACTAGGAATGTTTATGACACTCCTACAACTCATGCTGTCAATAAACATTGAAACCTGGATGTTCAGTGACATTTGCTGCAGAAGGCATCTCTCAGTACACATTATTTTGGGATGAAACTAGTGCTTTCCATTCTTTAAAACAACTTATATACAGTGTAAATTACACAGTGCATTCATAGTTAGAAAGTGAAACCCATAACTACTTCATATTGATCGAATTTAAAAACTAACTTATAAGCAATGGTCAACTTCTTCCCTCCTGAGATTGCAAGCATAATGCACTTTGGTTATTTGTGGCTAACAGCAGAGCTTGTCTGGTAATCAGGTTCAAATTGTGATCATCACCAGAGTCTTGATATAAGCTGCAAATTTGAAATCCTCTGCTGTAACTCATTATACTCGATGACCTTCCCTCAATTCACCTGAATTCATGGACTAATTTTTTTAAGAGATTCGAGATTATGAAGTGTTCAGGAGAATAGCACCATCCAGATAATCCAGATCAGCCCTTGAACATTTAAATAAAATTTTCCGTAACTCTGCTACTTAAAGTGCTTTGCAGACATTTAAAGAAATGTAGTCACTAGAGATTCAACAGTCAATTTTCACACAGCAAGGTTTCACAAACAGCAATATAAGGAACATTGACCAGACTGGGCCAATATTGATGGAGCTGGACAGATAGTAAGTGGACATTTTCCCTCGCTGGGAAATTAAGAACAGGAGGCACTTTCAAAATGAGTGATATTCAATTCAAGAGTGAGACAAGGAGGAATTTCTTCTCTCAAGACGGTAATTGTTTGTTTATACTTCTCTCTCTGGCAAACAGTGGAGGCTGGGTCCTTTTTTATTCATTCACAAAATTAGGGTGTTGTATGCAGCATGTATTGTATATTCCTAATTGCCCAGAGGGCAGTGAAGAGTCAACCATATTGCTATGGGTCAGGAGTCACAAAGACCAGACGAGGTAGGGATGGCAGTTTCCTGCCCGAAAGGACATTAGTGAACCAGATGGAGTTTTTTCCCCACAACCAATTCATTGTCACCTTGAGGTTCTTAATTCCAGATATTTACAGATTTCAAATTCTACCATCTGCCATGGCAGGATTCGAACCCTGGACCCCAGAATGTTATCAGGATCTCTGAATGAACAGTCCAGCGATAATACCACTAGGCCATCGCCTCCTCCTCGATTGAATTCAAGACTGATTTAGACAAATTCTTGATCTAAAAGTATAAAAACGGGGACATGAGAAAAGATTTATTCAGGCGTCTGGAACTCAGTGAACAAAAGGGCAGTAATTTCCAGGGATATGGACCAAGTAATGGAAAACTTGAATTAACTTTGAGTCCCGTTTATCAGTAGCAGAGTGGCCACTTTCTAGTCTAGAATAAGCTTAAAGCATTGCAATATAAAGTTACAGCCTCCATTACTGCGTCAACAATTGCCTTTTTAAAAAATATGATTAAGGCACAAATCAAAATTCATCATTTTCTGTATTTTAGATGCACAGAGCCGAGATAAATGTCAAATATCTACAATCTGATGACAGCTGTATGTTGATGAAATAATATTTCTGATCAAATTATGACAAATTAAAAAATACTCTATGCTGGTGCCATTATCTGGATTACTAATCCAATTAGCGCATGCACTGAATATTTACAGCACTTACACAGCTGGTCAGTTTACATGTGTGTAGCTGTGAACACAGTTCAACTTTTACATAACATAAACAACGTTTGCCACTTTTCAAAAGCCAAACATGCTACAGGCAACATTGTTATTTTGTAAATCTTTATTTCTCTTCCATCTGTCTTTAAGAGGAGTATTCTGCAGATTTTTTTTTTGCATCCATCTAGAAGAGAACAGGTCAAACTGCAAGCAAGTCTTTTGTGTATTATATGCCAACAACAGTACAGTATCTATTTCTTTTGCAAGTCAGAAGACTTACTGTGTATGTCTGCAGCCTGGACTCTCAAATATACTGCTGGTTAGCAATATTCTCATATGTAGTTAATTCCTGTAAATCCAAACCATGAGCTACCTATTCCTTAATCTTAATGGACAATTGTCAGAATCAAGGCTAAAAATGTAAACAGAAGCAGTCTTTTGTTCTGAGTTAAACTGTATAAACCACACAGAAAGATAACATGGACAGAACCTACACCTTCAAGATGAAAGGCATTAAAAGTTATTACAGAAACGATTGTCAACGTCAAACGATATATTTTGATGACCATGAAAGAATCATTCTGGAATAATTTCAAGAGTGCTTCAGCAGGAGAAAAAAAAATAGCTGAAATGCAGCTGAAAGTAATACTTACAATGACTGTAGTGTAGACAGTCCTTTCAGGGCTTCGCTTGGTACAGTTTTCAATTGGTTGTTCTGAAGCATTCTGCAAAATCAAAAAGGTGGACAACTCAGCATTTTAGAGTCGTGTAAATGCACTGAAATATAACCACAAAATATCTCAAAACAAATTCTTTTATATATCAACATTCATTGAGGTCATAAACCAACAGCATTTTTGCCACTAAAATAGGCAAAAAAAACTCATGCATTTGACACAAAGCTGGTAGTACAAGCTATGTAACTCCATGAAATGCAGTAAATACTGATGAAGAATGCCAAGGACTGATATTGTAAGAAAATGACACTTCATGAAAATAACAATATTTTCTAATAGATTTAGAGAGCTGTATAGCACGGAAACAGACTTTTGGGTCCAACTTGTCCATTCCAAACAGAAATCCCAAATTAATGCGGTCCCATCTGTCAACATTTGGCCCACATCCCTCTAAACTCTTCCTATTCATATACCCATTCAGATGTCTGTTAAATATTGTAAGTTGTACCAACATTCACCAGTTCCTCTGGCAACTCATTTCTTTAACACACCACCCTCTGCATGAAAAGGTTACCCCTTAGGTTCTTTTTAAATATTTCCCCTCTTACCTTAAAATTATGCCCTCTAGTTTAGGACTCCCCTACTTTGGGGAAAAGACCTTGTCTATTGACCCTATCCATGCTCCTCATGATTTTTATAAAATTCTATAAGGTCACCCATCAGCCTTTGACGCTCCAATGAAGTTAGCCCCAGCCTATTCAGTTTCTCCCTACTGTTCAAATCCTCTAACCCTAGCAACGTCTTTGCAAATCTTTTTTGAACCGTTTCAAGTTTTAGAAATATAGAATCTTGGAGATAATTTTGCCCATGTCAGCTTTTTAAAAAGGTTATCTCATTTCATCACCCTGCAAATTACTCAACTTTATTTATTCCTATACATTAAGTATTTTTTCTTTTTTCTTTTGAAAATATCAATGAATTTGTTTCAACCATTCTTTCAGACAGGGCACTTTCAATCATTACATTACATGGTGTAAAATAATTTATTTTCTTGTCCATTTCATTTACCGATTACCTATTACAATTTCCTGAAGTACGGTGCCTAGAATGGAATACAATATTCCAGGTGGGACCTAATTAGCGATTTGTAAAGATTTAGCATAATGCCCTTGTATTCACACTCCTTGCTCCATTTATAACATCAAGAGTCCAGAGTGTTTTTTAAATAGTCTTCACAACTTGTCAGTATTTCCAACAGTATGTAAATCCCTAGATTTCTCTCTATTCCTGTGCAACTTTAAAATGTAAGATTTAGGAAGACCGCAATGCCATTATCCCCATAACCTTCTTTTTTATCAGTATCCATCAATTTTTATCTTCAACTTACTCAGTCTTTGAGTTACCCCAGCACTCGTTTGGAATGCTTTCTCCCCATTTCCTCTGACTGAGGAGATTTCTCTTAGTCTTCCCAGCATTTTGTTTTGGATGGCATGGTGGCACAGTGAGGCACTGTTGCCTCACAGTGCCAGCAACCCAAGTTGAATTCCAACCTTGGGTGACTGTGTGGAGATGGAAACAGTCTCTTTGGTTTACCGCTGGGTACTCTGGTTCATCCCACAGTCCAAAGGTGTTCAGGTTAGGTGGTCTGGCCATGTTAAATTGCCATGTAGTGTCCAGGGATGTGCAGGTTAGGTGGGTTAGCCATGGTAAGTGCAGGGTTATGGGGATGGGATGGGGCAGAGAGAGTCTTCACAGGGTGGGATGTTTTTCACAGAGTTGGAACAGACTGAATGGGCAGAGTGGCCTCTTTCTGCACTGTAGGAATTCTATGACCCAATGCATTCTGTCCAAAACAGTATCGCCTAGTTCTAAACCGTATCACTAACCACACACCCAGCCAGGAGAAACAAAAAGTTTCTGCATCCACCTGGTCCCTGTCACATCTGTAAGAATTTTGTTAGTTTCAATTAGGTCATCTCTCATTCTCTGAAACTCTGAAAATGCAGACCCAGTTTCTTCAATCTCTCCTCACAGGATTGCAGGACCAGCCCAGGATTGTCTGGTGACTTTATGCTGCACTCCTACTACAGAAAGGACTTTCTTCCCATGAAACCCTTGAAGTATTGGTAGCTCTTCGATCACTACAGATGGCAGAGCAAATCTAAACACTGTCTTGCTTATAATCTTGATTTATCTTCCAGCAGACACCACCACCTTTTAAAAAATAAGTTCAAAAGGTATGTGTGTTGATGGAATACTGATTACAATATTCAGCAATTGGAACGGCAGTACTGATACATGAAGCTGGATAAGAGGGATTCTCTTGGAAACATACAAAGTTCTAGCAGTGCTAGACAGAGCAAGCATAGGAAGGATGTTCCCAATGATCAGAAACAAAGGTCACAGTTTAAGGATACGGGATAGGCCATTAAGGACTGAGATGAGGAGAGATGTCAACACCCAGAGTTGTGAGCCTATGGAATTCTCTGTCACAGAAAGCAGTTGAGGCCAAAACATTGATGTTTTTCCATTTTACTTAGATTACTTACAGTGTGGAAACAGGCCCTTCGGCCCAACAAGTCCACACCGACCCGCCGAAGCGCAACCCACCCATACCCCTACATTTACCCCTTTAACCTAACACTACGGGCAATTTAGCATGGCCAATTCACCTGACCCGCACATCTTTGTGACTGTGGGAGGAAACCGGAGCACCCGGAGGAAACCCATGCAAACCGGGGGAGAATGTGCAACCTCCACACAGTCAGTCGCCTGAGTCGGGAATTGAACCCGGGTCTCTGGCGCTGTGAGGCAGCAGTGCTAACCACTGTGCCACCGTGCCGCCCAAACGGGTCGTCAGATATAGCTCTTAGGGATAAAACAATAACAAGGGTATGGGAGAAAACAGGAAGAGGGTATCAAATCAGAGGATCAGTTATAACCATATTGGATGACAGAGTAGGCTCAAAAATGGCCAAGTTGCCTCCTCCTAATTTCTGTTTCTAGGTTTTCTTTTTGTTAACAAACAATTGCTCTTAAATACTGGAATCTAGCTCTTTGGCTTTATAAAAACAGATGATCTGTTACATTGTTAACAATATCATTCTTTGTGGGTCCTACTGAAATTGGAATGCATCACAACTCTGGCAAACAATCAATTTGAGAGGATTAATCACTACAAGAGTAAAAATCTCAAAAGAAAATACAATATATCTAAATTACAACTTTGCTAGGAAAACTTGTTTTCTGCACAAAAGTCACAATATCCCCCTGACCTACATAACCTGCAGCTCCCTTGGAACCCAGCCTAGAAACAAACATTTATACACACCACAATACTTTTCAGCATGCCCTAGGAAGAGAACAGTCATTGGGAAACCTAGTTCTGCCAAAACAGCCAGCCACAAAGGTTTCATCAACAGCTCACCCACCACACATCACCATCCCCACCCCCACCAAAAATAAAGATTAACTTTTAACTAGATGCTATATTATTCTGACTTTTTTTTGAATAGCTAAAGCATTGCCATCCTAGAAGACAAGAATTTATACAAGGTTCTTCATGTTTCACAAAAATACAAGCGTTTGGAAGCTACCGTCAATGTGCTATAAGGAGGAGGATGCAAGCTTGGATTTATTCTATGAATATCACGTTCAACCACTTTACACTTATAGACTATTCGGATTCTGTCCTGTGGTAAACCAGCATTAACATTTACATGAAAAGTCCTGTCACTGTACTTGGATTTTTTTTGTCCACTTAATTGTGTTCTTTTTATAGTGGATCTCTCCTGAACATTTGCAAATAAATATTTTGCATCAAAACTCCAAGTGTTTGGCTGTACAAACGTGGACTCCAAATAGTGCTACTGCAACATGCTATTTAATTTCAAATCAAAAGTGTAATATTTCCTTTCATCTTTCCAAAGATAGAAAAACATAATTATTTCTTAGAGTGTAATTTTGTTTGAGATTAGAATACATCTCAACATTGCAAGGCAAAGTCTGCCTACTGTTTTTCCAAAGTTTGCTGATCTTTATATAACCAAAGAAGTAAATTAGTATTAAGGTCTGATGAAGAGTCACTGGTCTCCAAACATCTTTTTTCCTCTGCAGATGCTGCCAGTCCTGCTATACTTCTCTAGCACTCTGTTTTTGTTATAAACTAACATTAGTATAATTCAAAATTGTGCTTATGGAAGACATTAGATGGATAATTCAAGTCTGAATATAGAAGATTCAGAAGGGAAAATGAGAAAGTAAGAAAAACAATTAGAGATTAAGATGAGAAACTGGCAGCTAACATACGAGAGAATCCCAATGTCTTCGAGAATATTCAATACCAGGAATACAGAATCTTGGAGGTCATCTTGTGTTAGCTCTTTGAAACAGCTATCCCATTAGTTGTATTTCCATCTCCCTTACTCACCTTTATTTATTCCTCTACATTAGCATTTTCCAATTTTATTTTTAAAACAAATTGTTGAATTTGTTTCAACCATTTAGGCAGAGCATTGCAGGTCATTAAATCTCATTGTGTAAAATATTAAATATTAAAAGAGAATGGAGCCAATTAAGGACCTAAAAGGGGATTAATGCATGCAGGCACAGGCATTGATTGCAGTATTAAATGATTGCCTTGCAACTGTCTTGACAAAATGTAGTAGTTGCTTCTCAGGTTATGATAAGAGGATAGTGTTCAGATCTTTGGAAAAATTTTAAAATTGGTAAGGCTGTCTGCATTTAAAGTTTGTAAGACACCAGGATAGGATGAGATGCCTCAAAGGTAACGGAGGGAAGTGAGTGTGGAATTTGCAGAAGCACTGGACTCAGGAATATTGCACATGTCACACCCTTGTTCAATAAAGAATGTAAAGATTAGCCTAACAATGATAGGTCAGTCAGTTTGAGTATGGGAAACTTATACAAACAATAAACAAAAAGCAAAGAACTGCAGATGCTGGAAATCTGAAACAAAAACAGAAAAAAAGGGTCACTGAACCTGAATCATTGACTTTGCTTTCTCTACAGATGCTACCAGACCTGCTGAGTTGCTCTAGCTATTTCTGTTTTTGTTCTAGAATCAATAATTCAGAGCAAAATTAATAGATGATTGGACAAAACTGGCTTAACAAAGGAAAGCCAGCAAGGGTTCATCACAGGCAAATCATGCTCAACTAATTTACTGGAGTTTTTCCTAAAAGAGATAAGAGACTATCAATAAGGGTAATGCTGTTGAGGTACTGAACATGAACTTTCAAAA
Source organism: Chiloscyllium plagiosum (assembly GCF_004010195.1). Taxonomy (NCBI): domain Eukaryota; kingdom Metazoa; phylum Chordata; class Chondrichthyes; order Orectolobiformes; family Hemiscylliidae; genus Chiloscyllium; species Chiloscyllium plagiosum. Next base: position 12,065,787 of record NC_057725.1, read on the forward strand.
AAAGTCAACACTGTGCTGCACAGACCTATGAGCAAAGTTACACTTCATGGATAAAGAGGGACAGCAGCAACATGGATATGAAGTGACTGACAGGAACAGAGTAATGATTAATGCATATTGTTCAGACTGGAAGGAGGTTTGAAGTGAATTCCTCAAGAGTCAATTTTGGTTGCTCTTCATAACCAAAACCTTGGGGTGTAGTATTGAACATTGCAGATGATACAAAACTTTGGAGTAATGTGAACTCGTAGAGTAGGGTTGAGTAGAATGGAATAGAGTAAAAATTCAAAATGACAGAAAGATGGAATGGGCAGAAGGCAGATGAAAGTCTTGCAGAGAAATGTGAAGTGATTCACTTAGTAATAAAAAAAAATACAGAGAGACAATATAAAATGAAAAGTGCAATTCTAAAGGAGGTGGAGTTGAGGAATCGGGGTGTCATAAGTCTTTGAAAGTGGCAAGACAAGTTGGGAAAGGAGTTAATAAACCATAAACTATTCTAGGCCTTACTAATAACAGCATAAAGTATAAAAGCAAGGAGATTAATGTAAATATGCATAAAACACTCTTTTGGCCTCAACTAGAGTATTGCATCCAAATCTGGGTGTCATACTTTAAGAAAGAGGTGAAGATATTAGAGACAGTACAGAAAGAGATTCTCAAGAATAGGTCTAGAGGAACTTAAGTTATGCAGTTAAGATTAAAAAAGTTGGGATTGTTTTTGTTGGAGATGAGCAAGTTGAGATGTGATTTAATATGGATATGCAAAATCAAACCATTCCAATTCAATTAAGAAACAGAGTTCACAGATTTAAAGGTAACTGACAAAAGTAGTAATGAAAACTCGTCATGAAACTTCTTTTACAAAGCCAGTGGTTAGCATCGAGCTAACACTGCCCAAGAGTGTGTGGAGGCAAGTTGAATCGTGCCATTCAAGAGGGAATTAGATTACCTGAAAAGGAAAAACGTGTAGGATTACAGAGAAACGATTAATGCCTCATTCAGAAAGCCAGCAGAGATATGTCAGGCCCAAAGGCCTCAATCTGTTCTGTGACAATTTTAAGATTCTGAGAGATCAACAGGATGTTTAGATAAAAAGACTCTTGCCAGCATTTAGGTCTGGATTGAGGGGTCATAGATAGATGATTAAGATAACGACATTTTGAAAATAACTAGACGAAGCCCTTGACAGATTTGTGGAGCTGTGAATTCATTTTCAGGATTAGTAGTTACAATAGAAAACAAAACAATGTTTATGAAAATAGACATAAAATTAAATGAAAACAGGGCAAATAGGTGTGATTCAGAATAGTAAAGGTGGAAGAACCTGACTGGGCTGAATAGCCCACTGTAACTTTTGTCTATTTCTATATAACTTACCCTGAACCTCACTAAACTTTAAAGGATTTTTAGGAACTGGCATTCTGTTTTTCTTTGTTCACAATTCAAACACAATCAGAGTTAAAAAAAAAGAGGTGACAAACATCTGCAGACTCATGTACAATCTTGCTGGGCAGACAGCCGAACACACCTTAAGTATTTGTGCAAACAAATGAACATTTTTACCACATGGGTGAAACAGGTTGTCACAAGCTACACCAAACACCCACTCCTGACTGTTAAGTAACATCATGGGATAAGGTTATGGGGATTTGCATCAAGCACTGATGAATCGCAAAATTAATGGTAACTGTTGAATAACAGATATTAATCACAGAACATATACTTAAAGGTTTTATATGGATGCTACAAATCAAACTGGAGGGAACTAAATAAGTTGCTTAGACATTTTACTCTGTCATGAGTCTTCTGCCTCCAGTTCGCTGAAAAAAACTCTTGGTATGCATAATTGCACTCTATATGATCCTAGCTTGCTTTTAGTAAGAATGGAGTGCCATTTAAACCCAAATATCTACATCTCACGGGATCAGAAACGATACCAAGATTCTTAAATTGAATGATAAGTATATACAGAACAACCTTGGTTATCCGAACATCGATGAGCCGAATTTCATATTATCCGAACAAGATCGCAAGGTCCTGTAAAAATGTTACAGCAAAGAGGTGTTACCAACACCACCTCCAGTCCCCATTAACAAAGCTCTCAAAGGTTTGTGACATTTCATGGAGTGGTATGAAGCTGGTGGTTAGAGCAGTTTGGGGCTGAGAGGAGCAACTGATAAACAATAATACAAATAATATTCACCTCTGTTGCTGTTGCTGTGAGCAGTTGCTGGTGGATAACAGTCATCAGGACTACGGCGCTTTATTGACAAAGCAACAGTTGCTATAACTGAGGCTGCCTCTCGCTCATGCGCACATACCCTCCCTCCCATAATCCACCCCTGAGCCAACCCCCCCCCCCAAAACCGACTGATGGCAGAATGCCGGCCATCAGCATCATCTCACACAGCATTGCGGCTGCGCTGCACTCTGATCACCTTTTGATCCTTGCACATTTTAAGGAGCCCTTGTTTGTGAATCCTGCTTGGTGCCTGCTTTTTGTTTTGTTTCCTGACATTAATTATCCTGATCTGTGTGCAGCGTGGACCTCTGTCTTTTTAACCTTCCTCTATCTTCAATCTCTACCTTTGCAGCATAAATCAGTTATCCAAACAAAATAATCCCCACACGTCTCATTCAGATAATCGAGGTTGTTCCCAAGATATTCAAAGAAAACTCACATTCAAGACATAAATACTGCAAAAGTAACTAATGTATTAATCCAACTTTGAAGTTCTGGTGACATTCACAATCCAATCAATACCTCAAATGCTTTAAGTCATTACAATTCATTTTGGGCTATCCTTACCTTAGCATATAATCATAATACAACTGTATGAAATAAAATATTTGTTTGATTCGAAATCTAGGAAAGAAGATCTATATAGGGAACTTATTTATATTATTTTGATATTGCCAGTGCAGTGGAGCACTGTGGACCTTTGCGAATGCAAACATTTCTTATAAATAAATTATGCTTTTCCACCTGAATGTATGAATTTGACCCATCTCTCAAATTCCAATCCATGGGTATTATGAGTGACCTATTCTCATAGGCTTCTAAAAGCTCTAGGCAAATGCTATTTAGATTGGCTTGCCTTCTAAACTAGTCCAAAGTATCTATAAACTTGAATCAAATCATTCTGAAGCATTGTACACTGATGCATCAATATTTTTGACACACACGGAGAAAGGTGGAATTAAAAAATAAATTGAGATACAAGATATTCAGGTAGTCAATTGTGCTCATTCTTTTAAAATCTATTTTACAGATGTTATGACACACATCTGTGATAATTGGAACTTGAACCCAGACCTTCTTGCCCAGTGGTTGGGACATTACCACTATACCAAAAGAGCTCATAGGAGATAGACTATTTAGTAGTTGAATATGGTCAATAATCACCGTGTACAAGCACAGACAAATCAATAAGTGCTCAAAGTATTTCAAGACCTAACTTTTTCTCTTTCATCACTGTGGCAAAAAAAAATTCATGCATCAACATGCAGCACTCCAACAATATGATGCATTTTTATACACTTGTTCAGTTGTGCACTTCAGCAATCATATTTTAGGAAAACTATGCTAATTGGACTGGTTCAGAAGGCAAGTCAGTCTAAACAGCAGTTTTACCAGCCACTGTGGAATATGTCAGAGAGATTGGAGTACAGGCACTTATACACACCCAGAGATCAGAATGGGAAAGATGGTAAAATTTATTCATTCATATAGAAAAGCATGATCACTATAAAGAAAATTGGCATTAATGGGCCACACCTGTTCACTACAATATCACTGATCTCTAAAATGAGATTTAATTTAGGACCAATAATATTTTAAAACAAACATCATAGGGAGTCACCTTCGGCAATTCCTAACCCATTTTTAGCAAACAATGATCAATTTCAAACAGCATTACTGACTATATCCTGAAATATTTTGGAGGTGGAAATAATGGACCAATACTTACAAAACTTTTAGTTGGTACAAACCAGACAAAGCCTCTGGGTGAATGTAAGACAGGTCATTGCCAGCTAACCGCCTATAAAAGGGAAAAGAAGCAATCTTGTAAACCAGTTCAGAGACAGGTAACTTTTTTTTTCAATCAATACAAGAAGAATTACTCTATAACAGACATTAATCAAACTGAAATTAAAATACAATCCTGCTTGTTTAAAAGCACTTTAATTTGAATGACTCTCAATGGATAACAGCCCACATATCACATTCAGGCACTCTGTTGTATTTGATACCCTGCAATTATAATAACCACCAAGATCTGCAAAAAGTGCGAACGTTTTACTGAAAAGTTGTCACAGCATCTCAATTCCAATCTCATCATTGGACTGTCTTGAACTAATCTATAATGCAGCTATTTTGTGTACTGTATGGTGGTAGTGACATGCTGGAAATAATGGTTGTAGTTAAGAATATAACATCAAATGACAAATAGAAATTATACCTTATATCGCTGGGCCACAAAGGGATTCATTTCAAACACAAAACAGGGTGCAGTGTTTTAATTGTGTGTAGTCAGCCTACAAATTTATCCCAACTTCTAAAGTTCTGAAGGCATACAAAGTTTGCAGGAAACACAAAAACCTGAGGCACATATGCTGTGTAATCCACTTTAAAGGCCATAATGCCCACCAACCCAGTTACTAGTTATCCTCTTCACTGCTAGAGCTCCAACTAAACTTTGCACAGGTTTCAGTGAATATTTCCAATCTTGCAATCATTTCTTGAAACAGATTTCCTGCCTACAGCATGCAATATAATTTGATTGCTAAGAGCAGGAGCATAAGCATCCGGTAAAAGGCAAAGAAGCAGCAACAAAGTTGGATGTATGAATTGTTACAGGAAAAAGGTGGAAATAAAGGTGCCAGTTTACATTAGTAGAATGTGAAATGATGCACAGGTATCATAGTGAACAGAGTTGAGATCATGGCAAAGATTTAAAAAAAAGTAAAAGTATCTCCAAGGAACTGAAACTGAACCAGGCAAGTGGAAAAAATTGGTTTCATAAATTAACAATTTTAAAATTAATTTTCAATGTTAGCAAAAAATATCAATTTATACTCAATCTAGGCCGTTTTGGTTTAGCCGCAGGGGAAGAGATCCAGACCTCTGTTTTATCTCAGAAAAGTCTTCTGCAACATTCCACACTACTCAGTTCAGGCTAAGTAATGTGAGCACTTAAAATCAAGATTGTATTAGGAAGCAACACACAAATTATGTTTTCGAGCACTGTGAATCACTTTTATGAGGACAAACTAATTTTAAAGCCAAAGAACCATTGTTTTAATAGCTGTACTTGAATAATGAAATATATTAATGAAGGTCCTTAACCAAAGTTATTACAAAGCATTCTCTGCAAAAGATTTAATAAGGATGAGAGGAGGGGGAAAACCTCTACATCGACCAAAGCAATCTACTTAAAGCCATCTCAAAGCAAGGCTCATAACGTGGGACAAAATAGCAAAGTCACATGAATATCCTTCTATTGTGCTTCAGATGGCTGATATGATTCTACATTTCTTCAGAGAGCCATATCTTTACCTGATGCACTGTTTTTAAACAATAAAAATGGCAAAGTTTATGCCCGTAAATCAAATGTACCAGATGTGTAGAACTCTCTTTCCATGCTTCAGTAGTTACAAGATAACAGGTTGGCATCTTCTCAGTGACCTTAAAAGTGGATTTAGTGGCGTTGCCAGGTAACATGGGAAATCTGAATTTTTGTGCCAAGCAAAATACGGAACTGTTTACTGACGTTATAAATAAATTTTGCCTTGTATGCATTCTGTTGGCAGTTATATTGTGTGTTGTACAATGGCCATGATAGACTGACCTCAATTTACGCAACTACACTTTACCCAACCCAGACATTTATCAGTTTGTACAATGACTTAATTATATATTACCGGTTATGTTCTAAAGGTACCATGCAAACATAATGTTGTGCAACATAAAATTGTTTTAAAATTACATGAATTACAAAAGAGTACTTTCAGCAATAACTCAATAGAACTGAAAGTTAGTGTCCAAGAACTCAACGGATTTCACTTTAGCTGTGCAATGCCAAACTATAAACTTAGTGTGAACCTTTCTACAGGATGAGAAGGATGCTAACCATGTAAGCCCATTTTTTTCTCACTTTGTTCTCTCACCAATACAGGCTGTATTATACAGCATGAGCTTGATACATTAAATCCTTTCAAAAATGTTTGGAGTGAATATTCAGACTATTCCTTATGGTGCCGTTCAATGTACTGAGTGAAAGTAACAAATTTGTCAAATATTCCTTTTGCAGGACCTACAGTTGGTGTGTTTTCTGTCAACTAGACCACATGTCCTGGATATCCCTCTACAAACCCTCCTCTTCATCTTCTCCCTGAAGATCACTTTAAAATCTACCTCTAAGCATCTAGTGACCCCGCTCGTGAGCCCTTCCTTACATGTCTGCTCTTTTCTGAATATGCCTCTGTGAAACCACTTGGCACACATTTCATGCTGAATTTAATTTATGGCATTCTGAAATCTTCTAAATGTATCAGATTAACTTTATCATTCTGCAATCAATTCATAGACATGATGTATAAAAATAATGCTATACAATGCACTAAAGGCCTTAGGATAAAACTGAACGACTTTTCACAATGCCCTTCTTTCCATTAACTCCACCTAGATCATACCCTTGAAAAAAAGTGACAAAGCAAACATCAATGAAGCTATTTTGGAGGAGGGTGGAACAGGTGGCAGTTATTATGTTAACTCAACATCACAAATTTGTACAAATGACTTGCCACAATATAACTGAATCTCAAAAATTTACAATAAAAGCAAAATACCATTGATGCTGGAGAAACTCAACAGGTCTGACAGAAGCTTTGGAGAGAGAAATAAAAGTTAATGTTTTGAGTCTGGCATGACTCTTTTCATACAGGAGCCAAAACGTTAACTCTGTTTCTCTCTCCACAGATGCTGCCAGACTGCTGAGCTTTTCGAGCATTGTGTTTACTCCAAATTTACAAGATGAAATAATTTTATTAATTCATCATACAAGCAAGAAGCAAATGGTTAGATTTTTAAATTGGCAGGTTTGATTTGTTATTGTAAAGACGTGGCATGCTTTCTTCTCTACGATCAATATGGAATATGATACAAACCATATTCTTTGGTGACAAAATGATTTTGGGAGGAGACTTTTACTTCAGATGGTTGCTAGGAAGACAAAAATTGTGGTCCTAATCAAGACCTATCCAATGTGCTACCCAGTCACGCTTCAGAGAATGGTAGCTTTGGAGCCAGCATGCCTCTGTGGTTTCTGCCTGAACATAGTTAGATGACTATTAAGATATGCATGTGCTTCTAATCAGTTTATCAGCCTCTGCAGTTACTTTAAAACCATGAAGTTAGAGACGGTTCCTGGGCGTGGCATAAAAATAACATTTTACACAGTTGCAGACATGATAGTGAAATTATCAGCACATTCCATCTTTGCCTTAAAGTGCTCGAAACAGTTCCAGAGAAAAGCCATTTATGTAAGACAGACTGTCAAAAGTACATCACTATGTAATACAAAATTTAAAATGCAGGAATTTCCTGTGGACTTTAACAGGAAATTGAATATTTAATTAGTCAAGTAAAATTCCACATGAATCAATATCAACCGATATTTGTAACTGAATTCTACGCTTAATATGAACACTTATGAACCTGCAAGTTAAATTGGGGCTTTAAGTTTTCATACAACCGTACAATTTTAATTTACAATGTACTGTATTCTGCACCGATAGCATTAAGGAATGGTGTAAATGTAACCATCCTTCATAAATGCTCTTAGAGGTACTACATTGACTTGAATTTAGCTTTACCCATCACAAGCTTCCCTTAGTCAATCTGAATGAGACTGCATTCTTTGTGAATTACTTGTAGTTCCCCTTGTTTTGAGTTCTGTAGTCTGACTGCAATAAATTCTCAACTTACAGCCCTTAAAACACACAAGGGCAAATCTTCCCTTGAAACTGGATTTGAACCTTGCTTCTGGTGAAAAGAATCTGCTCCAAAAGTTCCTCACAATTATGAGAAAATACATCTGCTAAGACCAGAAATGGGAAGGTCATTAGTAAAATGCAAAAACAAAATGTTATTTGTGTAGCAATTGCAAAATGACAAAATAATACAATATATAGAATTTTTTCTCCATCATTCAAAAGTTTCACCGACTACATTCCAGAAATTGAGGTTCCCATCTAGGCATCTAATTCACTACTCACAGTTACTACGGAAAAATGTGTTTATTATAATTTCTGATTTGAAATAGGTTTCTCTTTTTTTAAAAAATGCAGTAAACCACAAGCTTTTCAAAGCTGTTTTATGTGGTAATTTTGCACTGAGTGGTTCACCAAAACGGATGCGTTTAACACACGTGGAAGCGTTGATTACTTAGTGAGATCCGATTAACTGCATCAGAACTACACAAAATATGTGAACTGTATTGATGTGGGCCATACTACTAAATTCCCAGCGCTATAACTCCAGGAAACAAATAGTGTCACATTTCCCCATCAAATGCTTAATTTTTGAAGCCATCAGTTTATGAGGGAAAAAAATTCTTTGTTCAATTGAATGCAGTTAATGTGGCATGCTAAAGGTCAATTTGAAAATAACTTGAATACTGCTGAAAGTAAACATATTGGAAAAAAAAGTCAAAATGAGAGACAATATTTTTATATTGTGTATCCATTGAAAAAGACTAATATTAACCATCTAATGTCAGTATTATTATAACAAGAGACTTTTACTGGTTCAGCATCACTGATCACATCTGCAAGTGGAGGTCAAGTTTCCCACCCTCGCAAGTGTACCTTTTTTGCCAAATAACGAGATAAATAACACTGAGCTTCACAGGTTATAATGGGTAACTCTTGACTGTATGCCAGCAATTGGAATGCATCATGTTTTGCCACATGATTGTCTGCATTTCAAATCTAGAAATCTACAGTTATCAGATTGATGTTTCTATCTTTCAAATCAAAACGCTATTTGCATCAGTCTGATGACTGAATAAAATGGGAGTGTGCACTTCTTGAGCCTCTTCTGTAAATAAAAATATTAAAGATACAGCTTACCTTTGGCTCAAGCACAGGTCTTGGTTACTTACTCCAACTTTAGCAGTTTGGGTGTTTTTCTGCATTAAAAAATCTATTTGAACACATGCTTCTTTTTGCGAAACTGATTGCTGTTTAAAAACTACCTTACCTCTATTGAGCTACTGCTAGACATTTAAAAATACAATCTGCACAGGTGTTTAATACAAAAATTCTCAGTGACTCTCACTAAAAATAAACCTAGCACTGATTGTAGATTGGGCCCCAAATATAATGCTGTAATGTGACAGGTCTGACCACAAATGTCATAACTACAGCCAAATAATGACCCTGTCCCCTCCAAGAGGTTCTCAAACAGCTTTAATTTAAGCTACTTTGGCTAAAGTTTATTATTTGACCCCGGTCCAGGTGGCTTTGGACTATCCAATTGTCCATCTTGAAAGGTAAACTGCAGATGACTGCATCTCTCAAATACACAGAGCAATTTATTAATGCTGAATATAGTCACTCTCTCCAGCAAGGACCTCCATTGCCACTGAATGCAATAGCTTCAATTCACACCTTAAAATATGAGCTAATCTCAAACTTATCCATAAACAATTACTAAGCCCTTGTCTGGAACTGATCTGATTACCTGTAAATAGATTTATTTAACATATGGGAAAGTGTTGATTCTGTACCAACACTGAAGAGTACGATATAAATGGACGTGTTCCTTTTTAATTCGTTTTCCCTTGAAAATTCTTGACCATTGAGGTGTTAACTTGGAGTATTGCGTACAGTTCCACTCACCGCAATGTAGGAAGGATGCAGAAGCATTGGAAAGGGTGCAGAGGACATTTACCAGTATGTTGCCTGGTATTGGTCGTGGTGGTTTTGGGGTGGGGGGTGCTTATGAGAGAAGGCTGAGGGACTGGAGTCTGTCTTTGTTAGAGAGAAGGAGTTGAGAGGTAATTTAATAGAGACATACAAGATGATCAGAGGATTAGATAGGGTGAACAGTAGAGCCTTTTTTCCTTGGATGGTGATGGCTAGCATGACGGGACATAGTTTTAAATTGAGGGGTGACAGATATAGGACAAATCTCAGAGGTAGGTTCTTTACACATAGTAGCAAGGATGTGGAATGCCCTGCCTGCAAAGCTAGTAGACTGGCCAACTTTTAGGATATTTAAATGGTCATTGGATGAAGATATGGATGATAATGGAATAGTGTAGCTTAGATGGGCTTCAGATTGGTTTCACAGGTCAGCACGACATAGAGGGCCGAAGAGCCTGTACTGTGCTGTAATGTTCTATCTCCTCAAGGGAGGAGATTGCAGAGCCAGTGGCCTTGATTTTTATGTCCTCATTGTCTACAGGAATAGTGCCAGTAGACTGGAGGATAGCAAATGTGGTTCCCTTGTTCAAGAAGGGGAGTAGGGATAACCCTAGTAACTATAGGCCAGTGAGTCTCACTTCTGTTGTGGGCAAAGTATTAGAGAGAATTGTAAGGGATATGATTTATGAACATCTGGATAGGGATAATGTGATCAAGGATAGTCAACATGGTTTTGTGAAAGGGCAGGTCGTGCCTCACAAACCTGAATGAATTCTTTGAGAAGGTGACTAAGGAGGTAGAGGAGGGTAAAGCGGTAGATGTGGTGTATATAGATTTTAGTAAGGCGTTTGATAAGGTTCCCCATGGTAGGCTACTGCAAAAAATACGGAGGTATGGCATTGAGGGTGAGTTGGAGGTTGGGATTAGGAATTGGCTGGATGGAAGAAGACAGAGAGTAGTAGTTGATGGCAAAGTTTCTTCATGGAGTGCCGTCACTAGCGGTGTTCCGCAAGGATCTGTTTTAGGACCATTGCTGTTTGTCATTT
>NC_057725.1:12076954-12078908 GCF_004010195.1 Chiloscyllium plagiosum
CATGTTGCAGTTGTATAGGACTCTGGTGTGGCCGCATCTGGAGTATTGTGTGCAGTTTTGGTCGCCATACTGTAGGAAGGATGTGGGGGCACTGGAACGGGTGCAGAGGAGGTTTACCGGGATGTTGCCTGGTATGGTAGGAAGATTGTGTGAGGAAAGGCTGAGGCACTTGGGGTTGTTTTCATTGGAGAAAAGAAGGTTTAGGGGTGACTTGATAGAGGTGTACAAGATGATTAGGGGTTTAGATAGGGTTGACCATGAGAACCTTTTTCCACGTAGGGAGTCAGCTATTATGAGGGGGCATAGCTTTAAATTAAGGGGTGGTAGGTATAGGACAGATGTTAGGGGTAGATTCTTTACTCAGCGAGTCGTAAGTTCATGGAATGCCCTGCCAGTAGCAGTGGTGGACTCTTCCCTCTTTATGGGCATTTAAACGGGCATTGGATAGGCATATGGAGGATAGTGGACTAGTGAAGGTTAGGTGGGCTTGGATCGGCGCAACATCAAGGGCCAAAGGGCCTGCACTGCGCTGTATTTTCTATGTTTTATGTTAACTACTTGCAGTCTACTTCTGATCAAACATTGAAAGTAAAATTATATACAAGGGAAAAAACACTTTTGTCTTAATTTGAAGATCCTGGACACGAACCTGCTGGGATTTTTCATACCCCCTCATCTATTCAAATCTGTCTAACAGTTCAAATCCCAGAGCGCAAAGCCAGTCGGGAAGGTAAGTGATTGCTATTAGAGTGGGTGTGTTCTAAACCCCAGGTCCTACAAAGTAGGGTCTCCCTCCCTCCCTCCTTCTCTAACCTAAATTTAGAGTCCATAGACTTGCCACAAAAAGAGGGTCTAAGGAAGTTTGGATCGAAGAGTGAGGCTTCAGCTCAGGAGTCTTTGACAAGGAGGTTGAGTGAAGTGATTACGCCACAGTTGAAGAGGGTGAAGACATGACTGCCCAGCTGGTTCAGTGCGCTATGTGCTTGATTTGGGAGGTCAACGATTCTGGTGTGTCTGGTTCGTATATGTGTGGAAAGTGTGTGCATATTCAGTTATTGACCGAGCATATTGCAGCGCTGATGAAAGGACTCGAGGACCTTAGGCTCATCCGAGAGAACGAGATCTTTCTGGACAAGACCTTCAGCGAGGTTATTATACCAATCATGCCAGAAGAGAGCAGACGATGAGGAAGGCAGAGAGGAGACAGGTGCAAGAGACCCCGGGAGAAGTATCTGTCAGGAACAAGTTGAAGCTTTTGGAAACAGTAGAGACTGATGACACTGCCAGTTCGCAAAGCGGCCAGGTCTGTCAATCAAACGTTGGCACAGAGGCAGAGCAGAAGAGTTGGACATCGCACAGAGCCGTGGTAATAGGGTACTCCATCATGAGAGGAACTGACCGGGGTTTTTGTGGCAGCAGACGGGATTTAAGGATGGTGTGTTGCCTTCCTGGTGCCAGGGTGAAAGACATCGTGGACAGAGTGCAGGAAATCCTCAAGGACGAGGGTGAAGAGCCATAGGTGGTGGTACATGTCGGGAAGAAGAGGAGGAACATACTACAGCGGGACTTCGGAGAACTAGGAAGAAGGCTGAAAAGCAGGACATCCAAGGTGGTTATCTCCGGTTTGCTTCCAGTTCCTCGGGCTGGTGTGGCCAGAAACAGGGAGATAATGGACTTGAACGTGTGGTTGGGGAACTGGTGCAGGAAGCAAGGATTTAAGTTTTTGGATCACTGGATATATTTTGTGGTAAGCATAAATTCTACAAGAGAGACGGTTCGCGCCTTAATAGGTTAGGGACCAGCATTCTGGCAGGTAGGTTTTCTACTGCAACACCGCTACATTTAAACTAAGTAGAGGGGGGAGGGGACAAACTGGATGTTTAAAAAGGAAATTGAAGGGAAAGTTAGAACAAGAGAAGTCAAGAAAGACAACTCTATCAATGAGGCAGAAAAC
>NC_057725.1:12082119-12106622 GCF_004010195.1 Chiloscyllium plagiosum
GGCAGTGGGGGCCCAGTCTCTGGATTCATTTAAGAAAGAGTTGGATAGAGCTCTCAAGGATAGTGGAATCAAGGGTTATGGAGATAAGGCAGGAAGAGGATACTGATTAGGAATGATCAGCCATGATCATATTGAATGGCGGTGCAGGCTCAAAGGGCTGAATGGCCTACTCCTGCACCTATTGTCTATTGATGAGCACCCAAACTGTTATGACACAAGGTAAATGCTCCTGCTGACTATAAATCAGCAACACAAAAGATTTATCGCATGCAGTAATCTGTGAAAATTCAAAAGGCCAAGAACTATTTAAAGTAAAAATTAACAACTTTATTTCTTAAAGTATAACAGAGAATAATTAACTAAGAATTATTTACAAAGAGTATAAGAGTTGGGAGGTCATGTTGTGGCTGTACAGGACATTGGTTAGGCCACTTTTTGAATAGTGCATGCAATTTGGTTTCCTTCCGATTGGAAGGATGTTGTGAAATTTGAAATGGTTCAAAAAAGATTTACAAGGATGTTGCCAGGTTTGGAGGGAGAGACTGAACAGGCTGGGGCTCCTTCCCTGGAGCATCGAAGGCTGAGGAGTGACCTCATAGAGGTTTATAAAATCATGAGGGACATGGAAGGAGAAATTGACAAAAGTCTTTTCCCTGAGGTGGGTAGTCCAGAATTAGAGGGCATAGGTTTATGGTGAGAGGGGAAAGATATAAAAGAGACCTAAGGGGGCAACTTTTTCACGCAGGGGGTGGTGTGTGTATGGAATGAGCTGCCAGAGGAAGCGGTGGAGGCTGGTACAATTACAATACTTAAAAGGCATCTGGATGGATATATGAATAGGAAGGGTTTGGAGGGATATGGGCCAAGGGCTGACAAATGGGACTAGATTGGGTTAGGATATCTGGTCAGCATGGACAAGTTGGACTGAAGGATCTGTTTCCATGCTGTACATCTCTATGACTCTATCCACAATTAAATTTAGTAAAGGATTCTTGGAATTTACTAGATGATTAGAACATAGAACTTTACAGTGCAGTACAGGCCCTTCAGCCCTCAATGTTGTGCCGACCTGTGAAATTAATCTGATGCCCATCTAACCTAGACCATTCCATTATTTTCCATATGTATGTCCAATGCCCGTTTAAATGCCCTTAATGTTGGTGAGTCTACTACTGTTGTAGGCTGGCCGTTCCATGTCCCTACTACTCTGAGTAAAGAAACTACCCCGGATATCTGTCCTAAATCTATCATCCCTCAATTTAAAGCTATGTCCCCTCCAAAGCCTTCACCATCGGAGGAAAAAGGCTCTCACTGTCCACCCTATCTAACCCTCTGATTATCTTAGACGTCTCGATTCAGTCAGCTCTCAACCTCCTTCTCTCCAACGGAAACAGCCTCAATTCCTTCAGCCTTTCCTCGTAAGAGCTTCCTTCCATTCCCGGCAACATCCTAGTAAATCTCCTTTGAACCCTTTCCAATGCTTCCACATCCTTCCTATAATGTAGTGACCAGAACTGTATGCAATACTCCAGATACGGCCTTCCCAGTGTCTTGTACAGCTGAAGCATGATCTCATGGCTCCTAAATTAAATGCCAACACACCATAAGCCTTCTTAACAACCCTATCAACTTGGGTGACAACTTTCAGGGATTTATGCACCTGGGCACAGATTTCTCTGTTCATCTACACCTGCCAAGAATTTTATCATTAGCTCAGTACTCTGCATTCCTGTTACTTCTTCAAAAGTGAACTATCTCACACTTTTCCGCATTAAACTCCATTTGCCATTTCTTAGCCCAGCTCTGCATCTTATCTTTGTCCCTCTGTAACCCACAACATCCTTTGGCATTATCTCTCTGCCTACCTTAGTGTTATCTGCAAATTTACTAACTCATCCTTCTACTCCCGCATTCAAATCATTTATAAAATTGACAAACAGTAGTGGCCCCAAACCAGATCCTTGTGGCACACTACTGGTATCAGAGTTCCAGGATGAACATTTTCCATCAATCACCACCCTCTGTCTTCTTTCAGCTCACCAATTTCTGATCCAAACCATTAAATCACCTTCAATCCTGAAACTCTATTTTGTTCAATACCTATCGTGTGGAACCTGATCAAATTCCTTACTGAAATCTGTATACATCAAGTGCTTTACTTTCATCCACCAGTTTTGTCACCTTCTCGAAGAACTCAATAAGGTTAGTGAAGCACGACCTACCCTTCACAAAACCGTGTTGATTATCCCTATTCAAATCATTGTTCAGATGATTATAAATCCTCTCTCTTATAACCTTTTCCAACACCTTACCCACAACCGAAGGAAGGCTCACTGACCTATAATTACCATGGTTGTCCCGACTCCCCTTCTTAAACAAGGGAACAACATTTGCTATCCTCTCGTCTTCTGGCACTACTCCTGTTGACAATGATGACATAAAGATCAAAGTCAAAGACTCTGCAATCTCCACCCTGGCTTCCCAGAGAATCAGAGGATAAATCCCATCTAGCCCAGGGGACTTCTCTATTTTCAGATCTTCCAAAATTGGTAAAAACTCCTCTTTGTCAACCATAATTCTTAATCTAGTAGCCTCTATCTCTGTATTCTCACTAACACTGCCCTTTTCCAATGTGAATACTGATGAAAAGTATTCATTAAGCTCTTCCCCTATGTCCTCAGATTCCACACACAACTTCCCACTACTATCTTTGATTGACCAGTGTAAGATTAGGGCCATTCTTTTATTCTTGATATATCTATAGAAAGCCTTAGGGTTTTCCTTGATCCTATCTGCCAACAACTTCTAATGTCCCCTCCTGGCTCTTAGCCCTCTCATTATATCTTTTCCAGCTAACTTAACTCTCATGTCCCCTAACTGAACTTTCATGCCTCATTCTCACTTAAGCTGCCTTCTTCCTCTTGACAAGAGCTTCTTCTTTAGTAAATCATGGCTCCCTCTCTCGACAACTACCTCCCTGCCTGATAGGTATATACTTATCAAGGATCCGCAATAGCTGTTCCTTGAATAGCCGCACATTTCGAGTGTGTCCATCCCCTGCTGTTTCCTTCCCCATCCTATGCTTCTTAGATCTTTCCTAATTGCATCATATTTGCCTTTCCCCCAATTATATATACCTCTTTCCCTATCCCAGCCCATTGTTATTGTAAACATAACCGAATTGTGGTTGCTCACCTACCTTATTGGTGATGAATGTGTTTTTGGCCTTGCCAAGCTTAAAAAATATCTATTTGTAATAGCAAGCAGATGCTGCCATTTCCAATCCTCTGTGTAAATTTATTTTCCTTATGGGTTTACAGTTCCACCCTTTTGCAAAAATTTGGTGCCTTTTGGTCTTGTGGCAAATTCAGGGAAACATTGCAATCATGAATAAATGCCAAACCTGAATGTTCTTCACATAATACTTGGAGATTCAGATAGTTTGTTTTTCATAAGGTGAATCAGTGTTAAATATAGATGGTCATTAATATTTTAGGAAGCAATAATACTGAAATCACGAATTACATTGATACTGTACTAAAATAAAAATGAAAAATATTTAAATCAAACAAATGGAAATGATAAGATTCATTTGATATATTGAGTTACCAAATTATGAAATTAACAATTTTATAAATTGTAAGTCTTGAAACATTGGCAGTGGTAAGTAGACTTACAATTTTAACAATATTTGGTTGTGTTTGTTAATATTCATTCATGGGATGTAGGGATAGCTTGCAAGGCCAGCATTCATTACCCACCCTTAAGTGTCCAAGAAGAATTTGATGAGTCACTTTCTTGAAATGCTGTTGGCTTTAAGTACAGGAAAACCTCGATTATCAAAACATGATGGCGGACACTATTTCGTTCGGATAATTGATTATTCAGTTAATTGATTAAATGCCTTTTCTCTGGGGCTCAGAATTTTTAAAAGCTGCTCCCCATTCAGGAGACAAGGCAGCAGCACACAGCGTGTGCGGCCCTGCCCCCAACACTGCCCCCACCCCGGCCAACCATGTCCCCCCACCTCCAACACCTCCCTCACCCCCGACCAACACTGCCACCCCGTTCCATGACCCCATCGAACACCACTACCTGCCCCCTGCCCCATCCAACGCTGCCTCCCTGCCATGACCACGTCCGACACTGCCACCTGCCCCCTGACCTGATCCAACACGGCTCCTGGCCTACCCCCCAAGACCTGTATACCCGCGCCCCATCTCCGGGGCAGCTGGACTGGACACCAACAAGACTGCTGCTGCTGCTACTTTTGTGGGGTAAGTTTCCAAATAGCGCCCGTGCACACATGTGCACGCGCACACAATTTTTTAGTGCAAATTTTTGACAGGTTCCACCTTTGCCCTGTACAGGACAATGTTGAGAGATTATATGGGGAAGGGGGTTTTAGGGTACACCCCTCTGTAGAACTCCAGGGAAAGTGTGGGGAGAGAGGGAGGGCGGGAGATCAGTTATTGGGAGACAGTGCCTGTTTAATCACAGTAAACAAAAGACACGATCACTGTTGGAAACACGTCTTTGATGTAATGTTTCCATTGGGACCTCCAGATCTCCTTCGGATAATTCAATTTTTGGATAATTGGTATTCGGATTATCGAGGTTCCTCTGTATTCCCAAAGTATTGTTAAATAAAGGCATTCAGATAAGGCAGCTGAAAAAGCTATTGTTAGATCACTTTTTCAACAATACAAATTGAGATCAACCTTCAAGAGTTCAACACTGTTCAAAATAGTCACCATCTATGTAACTTGCAGAAAAAAACAGTATTGAAAGGGAGACATTTAGGAATACATAAATCAGAATACCCTTATAGCAGATGCATGTTCTAAAAAAAATAATTTTCTAAAATATGATCTAATAGATGTTCAGATCAAGATAGTTTAGATAAAACCATTTTATACACCATTCAATTAAGAAAAAAAAATCTCCATTTATGGCAAACTTTCAAACTTTATAATCCTGCAATCAGCAAGACTATTTTGTAAAATGCAACCATAATATGGCCTTTTGCTCACTGAATTTTGCTTACGAACAAATAGTGATTTAACATGCAAGCAATAGCAACCAATAAGAGAACAGCATTTGAGGATCTAATGTGTTTATGGCAGGAGGACAGACAAGGGACCTTTACTGATTAAGTCACAAGCAGTGATCGTAAATGTCACCAATGTACTACGCCGTAATTTCAGAATTTAGATTTTTCTTGATTTTCAGTCAGAAACAAAATGGGTTTAACGAATACATGTTTATTTGAAATATAAGCAAAGGCTTACAACAAATAAAATATAGGTGGCTGTAAATGGATTTTAAAAAAATAATCACGACAAGCATCTTCAGAAAGCAAAACACTAAATAGAGGTTGATGTTCATCATTATCAGCACATCTGACTAATCAACCCCAGCTGTGCACGCCATTCTGGGAGTTACAAACTGAAGCACACTGTGCACCAACATGGATGTATTTGCCTACATTAAAATATTATTTTTGGCATTTGTGGGTTTTTTTAATTGGATTGGACATGACTTTGCAAGTTCATTTTTTAATTATTAGGATTTAGTTATTAGGTTTAATCAGATTTTTTCAAAAAATCAAAGAGCTTACAAATATTAGCATAATCTTAACATTTACCTTAAAAACTGCCCCTCATTAGTCAAGTTTTCAATATTGCAGTAAGAGTTAATTATAGCTTCAAAGTTAATTATAGCATTCAATACAGATTAAACAATGAATGTTAAGTCTCGGAGCAGTATTTCGTATTTCAATCTTTTCCACAAAATGTCAAATCATACAAGAAAATGTGCAAAAACACCACAACTAAAAGCCTTAAAAGTGTTTAGATTCAAATCAAACAAATGCCCTGGTGAGATGCGAGAACATTTAGGTACCTCAAGGCAACTCCTGTTTACTCAGAATGCTGCAGCCACCCAACACTAGACTCTGCTCCACTGAACATCCGTTTCTCTACATTCTGGCAACCCTCCAGAAGACAGGATACAACTAGCTAATGTGGGAGGCTCTTACAGAGCAGTTCAGCCAGATTCTATTTATCATCATTCATCAAGGCCTAAGGGCCTGTATGCTTTTTCAGTGGGGATCTGTAAGGTTTTCATCATGACAAGACTAACTGATTAATTCACTATTGGCAGCATTAGCAAGAAAACCAACAAGGCTGGCAAAGAGCTTACAACATGAAACAATTACAGAATCCATCAAGTGTCAAAGCAAGCCGTCACAGAGGCACCATTTAACCTTCACTATACATTATAACCACACCCATTTCATTTCATGGTTCTTTAAATCATAAAAGTACTTCTCTAACATCAACAAGAAACTATGAAAGATAGCATGAGCAACAAACTTAACCTCATTACGTTGAACTAGCAATGACTTTATTTATCCAATGCCTTTAAGGTAATGAAATAACCCAAGGTGCTTCACAGGAACATTACAATAAGTGTGAAAACATAAAGGAGCTGTTTTATCAGATGAGAAAAAGGTTAGTCAAAAACATAGATTTTGAGAAATGTCTGAAAGAAGGAGCATAGTGGGCAGCTTGAGAGCTGTAGGGAAGAACTGCAGAGCTTAGCGTCCAGACAATTAAAGACACAGCTACCATTTTTAAAGCAATTATAATTGGGAATACACAAAAGGACAGAATTAAAAGGACAGCAATTTCTCTGAGGGGGAGATCAGAGAGATAGGAAGGTGCAAGATCACTTAGGTTTTGAAAATAAGGATAAAAGTTTTAAAATTTAGACATTACTTTCCTCGGAGCCAATGAAGGTCAGCAAACGCAGGAGTGATGGAAGAACTGGACTTGATGTGATTTAAAGACAAGGGAAGGTCAGTTTTGCAAGACCAAGTTTACAGAGGGTAGGATGTTAGAGATAGTCAGAGGTATAATGGAATAGTCAAGTTTAGAGGCAATGAAGGCATGGATGAGCGTTTTTATTTATTTAAAGGGAAGATATTACATTGGAGGCAGTTCAGAGAAGTTCACTATGTTGATCCCTGGTATGGAGTGATTGTCTTGAGAGTAAAGGTTAAACAGATTGGGACTCTACTCACTGAAGTTTAGGAGGATGAGAGGTGATGTCAATGTAACATATAGGGTTCTTAAGAGGCTTGACAGGGTAAATGCTGAGACAATGTTTCCCCACATAGAAGAGCCTAGGACCAAAAGACACAGTCTCAGAATAAAAGGGTGCCAATTTAAGACTGAAACGAGGATGAATTTCTTCGCTCAGATGGTTGAGTGTCTTCAGAACTCCTTGCCACAGAGTGCTGTGGGAGCAGAGTTCTTGTGTATATTTAAGTGCGATATACTGTAGATAGATTCCTAATCAGTTGGGGAATCAAGGGTTATGGGGAAAGGGCAGGAAATTGGATGTGGGGAATATCGGATGTGGGGAATGTCGGATCTGCCATGACCCTATTGAATGGTCATGCAAGCTCAAAAGGCTGAATCATCTACTCCTATTTCTTATGGTCTTACAGCTTCAGTAGCAGATTAACTAAGACAGGGGCAAATTCGAGCAATTATATTGAGGTAGGAAAAGGTGATCTTAGAGATGGCACAGAATGGGTTCAGATGTTCACCTCAAGATCAAAAGTGATGCCACTGTTGCAAACAGGTAAATCTCATACTATTGTCAGAGGGAGGGAGAAATCCAGTCATCGGAGTCTGAAAGCAACAGCTTCAGTCCGTAGGAGTGACATGTGTGCAGTCCCAACTAGCTCAGTGATAACACGGAGGTGGTGGATGGTGTTGCAAACCATATCAAAGGTTGCAGACAAGACAGATAAGGACAGAAAATCTTCATCAGAGTCACATAAGATACCACTTGCAATGCTACATTATCAAGAACAATTACTGTTAAAGATGTACAAATTGTAAAGTTGAAAAGCTACCCAAAAGCACCAAATGCAAGAGCAAATTTGGTTGTTGAGATGTGCAACACCATCTGCATCATGACAAAATACTTGTAATATATATGTTTGCTTTCTCTTTCAAGAACTTGAAAGAGTTCAGAAAAGATTTACAAGGATGTTGCCAGGGTTGGAGGATCTGAGCTATGGGGAGAGGCTGAACAGGCTGGGGCTGTTTTCCCTGGAGCGTCGGAAGCTGAGGGGTGACCTTATAGAGGTTTACAAAATTATGAGGGGCATAGATTGTCTATTTATCCTAAGCCTTTTCTCTGGGGTCAGGGAGCCCAGAACTAGAGGGCATAAGTTTAGGGTGAGAGGGGAAAGATATAAAAGAGACCTAAAGGGCAACTTTTTCACGCAGAGGGTGGTACGTGTGTGGAATGAGCTGCCAGAGAATGTGGTGGAGGCTGGTATAATTGCAACATTTAAGAGGCATTTGGATGGGTATATGAATAGCAAGGGTTTGGAGGGATATGGGCCAGGTGCTGGCAGGTGGGACTAGATTGGGTTGGGATATCTGGTCGGCATG
Organism: Chiloscyllium plagiosum; assembly: GCF_004010195.1. Classification (NCBI taxonomy): domain Eukaryota; kingdom Metazoa; phylum Chordata; class Chondrichthyes; order Orectolobiformes; family Hemiscylliidae; genus Chiloscyllium; species Chiloscyllium plagiosum. Next base: position 12,090,597 of record NC_057725.1, read on the forward strand.
GACGGGTTGGACCAAAGGGTCTGTTTACATACTGTACATCTCTATAACAAATTATGACATCCACACGTGTTTATTGGATTGCTATGTATGTCTCAATCCATGCTAAATTAAATCTTTATTTACCTTCATTAAATTGACATAAATTTAATATATTTAATAGCCTGGCATGTTGAAAAAGATTTTAGTTCTTCAAACCATTAGTTTTAGGCCATGGGGCAAAAGAATTGACCTCATTCCTAATTTCAAGTATTTTATTTCTTTATAAAGTTAATGGCCATCCTTCATTTCCAAAATAGTTGAGGCCTAACCTCAACTCCCAGCATTATCTTCAATTGAAAGCAATGGAAGTTCCAAGTTGGGAGTAGGAAAATACTTCAAACAGTGTACCCTCAGATTTTTACTATGCGGCTAGTTAAGATTTGATTCAATATTTTTATGCTTACTTTTTATGAAAGTAGGACAAGCTCTTTCCATTTAACTATTATTTGTGGTCATCAAGACATCCTTAAATAAGCCATGCCTTTAAAAGTGATGATACTTGCCATCAGTCATAGAGTCATATAGATGTACAGCACGGAAACAGACCCTTCGGCCCAACTCATCCATGCCGACCAGAAATCCTAAATCAATCTAGTCCCATTTGCCAGCATTTGGCCCATATCCCTCTAAACCCTTCCTATTCATATATCCTTCTAAATGCCTTTAAATGTTGTAATTGTACCAGCCTCCACCACTTCCTCTGGCAGTATATTCCATAAGTGTGCCACCTTTGGGAAATGAAAATGTTGTTTCAGTCAGTGTTGGACACAGGGCAGAATCTACATCAATGTTCAATTTCAAGAATACCAAATCTATGTGCTGGACAGAGTATATATTTTTTAAAATACTATAGGAAGTAATTATTGCAGTGCATTGTGTGGATGGTGCAAACTGCAACCAGAGTGTTTTGGTGGTGAAGAAAGTGAACGCTGAAGATGTTAGATGGGATGCCAAATCCCGCAGGCTGCTTTATCCTGGATGAGGTTTAGCTTCTTAAGTGTTGTTGCAACTGCATTAATCTAGGCAATTGGAGAGCATTCCATTACAATCCTGACTTGTGGACATATACTGGGAAGACAGGAGGTGAACTACTCTCCAAAATCCCGAGTTGCCGAACTGCTCTTGTAGCCACTGAGAGAAAGAGGAATTTCTTCACTCAAAAGGTACTCACTCTTAGGAAATCTCTACCCCGAGGGGTAAGGAGGCTAGCTATCTAGTTTATTCAAGACACACTGATCATCTAAATGGTGGTGATAAACAGATATGGAGTAGCATGGGAAGCGGTGTTGAGGTAGAAAGACAGCCTGAATCTAATTGAGTAATGGAGCAGGCTTGAGAGGACAACCTTCTGGTCAGCAGGGTGGTTGCATGCCAGACCTCTGTCACTGCCCAGGTTCTTTTAAAACTAGATGCGAGAGACGGGACTTGGGCTTCAGATTTTAACATCTTAAAATACAATTTGACCTAAAGCCATCCAAGTTTTGTTTAAAATGTCCCCAACTGTCACAGTGATTTCCTACAGTTTATGCATTGTGGCCTACAGCTTCTGAAGCACTTTCACTCTGCTAAATTTTCTTATATTTCCCCATAGCCCTGCATATGTTTAAAAACAGAAACAATCAAATATCCTCTCAAATGCTTTAATGGAAGCTGTCTCCACCACACTTCCAGGCAGTGCAGTCCAGACCCTAACTACTCACTATACCAAAAAGAATTTTCTGCCCTCAAATTTATTTCTTTTGAAAAACATTTTTAAACTGTACCCTCTGGTTCTTCATCTTTTCATAAGTGGGAACAATTCCTGCATATCTACATTGTTCACATCTCTCACTATTTTTAAAACTACCAAATCTCCACCTAGTCAACTTCTCCAATCTTTTCTCTTAACTGAAGTGGCTTATCCCTAGACCCATTCTCATAAAGCTCTTCTGAATTCTCTCCCAATGCATTTACATCCTTCCTGTAGTGAGGTGAACAGAACTGTATCCAGTTCTCCAGCTGACAGCTAAACAGCGTCTTATACAAGTGTCATAATGACTCTGTTCTTCTAATCTATACCCTTATTAACGAAGCCAGGGAAAAATGTGCAGGTGCTTTAATGAATATACAGATTAACACTTAGATATCCCTACTCTTTCTTACATTTTAAATAGTACTCTTTAACTTTATACATTTTTCCACGTTCTTTGCACTACAATGAATTATGTCACACTTCTCTGCATTGAACTTCAGCTGCCACCAATTCACCCAATTTGCTAACTTGTCAATGACCTTTCTGAAGTTCTAAACTGTCCCCCTCACAGTTTACAATGCTTCCAAGTTTCGCATCATATTGAAAATGCACACCAAAACCTAGATTATGAGCGTATATCAGGAAAAGCAAGGGTCCCAATGCTAACACTTAGATTTGTAGTGGTATTGTCCCATTTCCTACCACCCCCACCCCTCAGAGACACATTATAATTTTACCTCCATCTTTATTCTGGGCCCTGGAGGGAGAGACAACGACCGCCCATGTGCATAGAGACATGAGTTCACGGCCTTCTCTGGAACAGCAGTTTCTCAATCAACTATATAGTAATTTTACAGGAGGAGCATCCAGACAAGGTAACATACATATTGATTGGATGACCATTACAATCAGCGAGTGTCAATAGTAAAGATTAAGCCATCTGCTGTTACGCAATGAATAAGTGACTTCACATAATGAATACTTTTCACCTTGTTAACCTTACCTCCAGCATCCCATTGTTAACTGTATGTTGTTATCTGATCTGAGTCATGCTCAGCTGAACCTCTTGTTTCTCAAAACTCAGAACTTAACTCTTTCCATGCCTGCTTATACCCTATACACATTCTCAGTGGAGTTCCCTATTTCCAGCCTGAGAAGTTAATACAGGCTTAAAATTGACCTCACAACTAACTATGTGGGAGGAAGAAAAATGTGATGGGGAAAAATATTAGCCAAGGCTCCTGCTCACTCCTGATTATTATTTATGAGTAGAAGATAGAAATTTGAAGCAAGCTTTGTCTTCCAAGTGGGGCAAGCAAACAGTCACTTTCATCCTGTCTTTTCCTCACATCCTGAAGTTATTGTTCAGTCCCATTCCAAAAATTAGTTTATTGGCAACAGTCCAAGATTAACCAGACAAATCACAAATTTTGTCTTATTTGACCCTGAGCTGATCAACCACATATTCATGCCACCAACAAGACCACCTATTATTTTCACCATGATAACATGGCCAAACCTCAACCAGCCTTAGCTCATTTGTTGCTGAAACTCTCATTCATGTTGCTATTACTCGTAAACTTGAGAATTCCAATACATTGCTGAAAATGTGTTGCTGGAAAAGCGCAGCAGGTCAGGCAGCATCCAAGGAGCAGGAGAATCGACGTTTCGGGCATGAACCCTTCTTCAGGAAAGGAGGAAACGAGCTCATGCCCGAAACATCTATTCTCCTGCTCCTTGAATGCTGCCTGACCTGCTGCACTTTTCCAGCAACACATTTTCAGCACTGATCTCCAGCATCTGCAGTCTTCACTTTCTCCTAGAAAATTCCAATATATTATCAGGTTGTCTCCCATATTCTAATCTCCATAAACCTTAGGTCATCCAAATCTCTGCTGCTGTGACTTTATTTAAGTAATTCCTAATCCCTTATGTTTCCATGCTTGCCGGCCTAAATGGCTCCCATTTAAGCAAAGGAATTAAAAAATTCTCATTCTGGTTTTTCAAAGACTTCTTCGACTCTATTCCCCAGCCTCAAGATGTTTTCATTAATTCTGCTATTGTTGGTTATACCTTCCTTTGCCTAGGCTCTAAGTTTGGAATTAAGATTAGAGTGGTGCTGGAAAAGCACAGCAGGTCAGGCAGCATCTGAGGAGCAGGAAAATCAATGTTTCGGACAGGAGCCCTTCATCAGGAATGTTTTTTAAAATCTACCATTTTTGTCAAAGGTTTTTTTTACCATTTGAGGTAATGCTACAGCCCGTTAACAATGTTGTACTTACATTCCTTCTGGATAGTCTCACATTCAATCCATCAATCCCTATGTGCCCACTATTGCTGCATCATCAATGTCACATTGCTATTCACTAGTATACTGTACTAACACCAAAACAGCAGTTTGGCCAGCTAGGAAGCCAGGACTGAAACCATTGACTGTAACTGTGTACCACTTTCAAGGCAAAAACGAACTTACAATAATAAAAAAAGGCTTGGAAACATACGATTCAGTGTTAGCACTGCTGCCTCACAGCACCAGCGACCCAGGTTCAATTCCACCCTCAGTCGACTGTCTGTGTGGAGTTTGCACATTCTCCCCATGTCTGTGTGGGTTTCCCCCGGCATTCTAGTTTCTTCCCGCAGTCCCGTAGATGCGCAAGTTAGGAGGACTGGCAATGCTAAATCTCCCATAGTGTCCAGGCATGCGCAGGCTAGGTGGCTTAACCATGGGAAATGCAGAGGTGAAGGGATAGGGTTGGGGGGAAGCTGGGCGGTATGCTCTACAGAGGGTTAGTATGGACTTGATCGGCTGAATGGCCTGCTGCCACACCGTAGGGATTCTATGCTCCTATAAAAGCACCCAAAATTAAATTAAACACATTGTGCTTTAAGTCAGTAAAATAAATACAGCTTTTAATGTTAATACATTCAGTTTCTACTAGTGATTAACTAGGTTGCTATACAAAATCGAGATCTGGGGCACCATTCAATCTGTGAGCCAATGTCACAGAGAAAAATGCTTGCCAAGCAGACGTCGTGGGAGCAAACTTCAAGTATGAAGCAGTCAACCGTTTATTGTATAATGAATTCTCAGTCATTGTGACTCTGTGCCAATTTTTCACTAGAGAGTAAAGAAACAGTAGGACCCAAAGAAAAGCAAGAAAGTGTTCATAACAGCTATCAATTTAACTCCATTTTAATATTTCAGTAATGTCTTTGACATGCTGCAGCAGCCTGAGAAACCAGGCATACTTTACATGCATAATAATGATAACAGTTTCAAAATGTTGGCAAAAAACACATTTGGGTCTCAAATGACCAGCTCACTGCACAGAGCTTGCTTACACACGTAATGTTTATTTAATGAGGTGAGCTGGGCTTTCAGCTTGAAAAACGCAACCAAGTCTGATTAACAATTTTTCGTCATTGTTGTATGAGAAACCGGGAAAGATGTTTGGAATGAGGAGATTTAAAAGTGGACTAGAAGGGCAGCAAGAGCTATTTTTGTAATTTCAAACTGGAAGTGAAAGATACTTAATTATAAACTTGGTCACAATTTACTTGGTTTACGTAATCGCTGAAGATAGATGGTGATGCTGCATATATTGAATACATAAATTCCAGTTGTGTAAACGTGATTTTCAAAACAGAACGGTGTCTGTAAATGTGAACAAAAAAAAATTCCACACATCTCAACATCAAATATGCCTAGACATATTTCACATTATTTTTTTAAAAATCCTTCTTTGGAACGTTTACCCTTGCATTATCTCAGAGAACTTCAGTAGGCAATTAAAGCTCTTGTCTCTTACTTTAAAATGGTACAACTAATGTTGGCAATTCCATAGGTTCTTGCAATATGCATTATTACTACTATGGAGTTGAGAAGCAAATTTGTAATTGTTCAGTCGCAAAGCCACATTCTGCTAAAATTGCAGCATTTAAAAGGCATCTGAATGGGTTTACGAATAGGAAGGATTCCGAATAGGGATATGGGTCAAGTGCTGGCAAATGGGACTAGATTAGGCTAGGATATCTGGTTGGCATGGACAAGTTGGACCGAAAGGTCTGTTTCCGTGCTGTATATCTCTATGGCTCATATTTGATTGGGCATATAATCTTATAAGATACATATTCTTCAATATACTTACAGTTCCTCAAGGTATGGGAGATTTTTGAAGGAATCAGGTTGCAGCTCAGTAATGTTATTCATGCTGGTGTCCCTGGGGAGAAAAGTTCATAAGACATTATAAGTACATGTCAACAAAACTGTACATTTTTAACAAACTGATTTATTTTCGTTCAATATTTATTTTAATATGACTCTTGCTTTTGAAGGTTATGATTCTTTGCTGAGGTTAGCAGGTACGTCACACCACATTTTGCATGGAAAGTGATGGGAAAAAATCTGGAATGGGGAGCTCAGCACAGGTTATTAAACTTTCCAGAACAAGCAACTGGGCATGGAAACGGTCGGTAATGTTCCTTCAGGCACAGCAGATACAGGGACAACAACGAAAGGTAGGGAGTGACAGTCAACGCAGGTCGAAGAGTGTTGTACTTAAATGCACACAGCACAGGAAACAAGATAAATCAGCTTGCAACACACATTCAAATTGATAGGTATGATGTTGTGGTTACTACAGCGATGTGGCTGCAAGGGGATCAGGGCTGGAGGCTTGCCTTGTTAGTGATAGTCAACGCAAGAAATAAAATTAACTCAATAGCAAGTAATATAGAGCCTGAAGGTTAGAATCTGTGTGGGTAGGATTGAGGAACTGTAAAGGACAAATAATCCCCTTATGAGGGTTGTGTACAGACCTCCTAGGAGTGGTTAGGATGTTGGGAAGAAAGTAAATCAGGACATTGAAAAGGCGTGCAAGAAAAGCACTATTACAATAATCATGGGGGAATTCAATATACAGATGGACTGGGAAAATCAAGTTGGTAGCAGATCTCAGGAAAGGGAATTTGTGGAATGTCCACAAGATGGGTTTTTGGAGCAGCTTGTGCTAGAAACTCACTGGGGAACAGGCAATTCTGGATTTGAAGCAGACCTGCTAGAAAGCTCAAGGTGAAACAGCACCTGGGGGGCAGCGACCACAATATGATAGAAGTCACCCTGCAGTTTGAGAAGCTGAAATGAGATGTAACAGCATTGCAATATTACAGAAAGAGCAAAACTTGGCTTTCTCTTGAGAAATAAGGAGGAGCAAGTGACTGAAATGTCAGTGCTGGTGCTCTGGGATCATAACTCTAATAGTTTAAACTAGTTATGGAAAAGGATAGACCTGATCTAAAAGTTAAAGTTTAAATTGGAGGAAGGCCAACTTTGACAGTATTGGGCAAGGATTTTCAAAGTTGATTGCGGGTGACTATTCACAGGTAAAAGAAATGGCTGGAAAGTGAGAGGCCTTCAAAAAGGAGATAATGAGAGTCCAAAGACAGTATGTTTGTGTTAGTGTGAAGGGAAAAGCTGGTAGGTGTAGGAAATGCTGGATGACTAGAGAAATTTAGGCACTGGTCAAGATAAAGAAGGTGACATTTTGGGTGTAGACAGCTGGGATTAAGTAAAGCCCTAGAAGAGTACAAAAGCATGGAGTATACTTAAGAGGGAAATCAGAAGGGGACATGAGATAGCTTTGGCAAATAGGGTTAAGGACAAACACATCAAGGACAAAAGTAACTAGGGAGAGATCAACAAGGCTGCCTATGTATGGAACTGCAGCAGATGAGTGATATACTAAACAGGTATTGTGCATCAGTGTTTATAGTGGAGAAGTCATGGAAGCTAAATGTTGAAAAATGTTCCTATTACAGTGGTGGTGGTGCTGCATGTGTTAAAATGCATGAAGATGAATAAATCCCCGGGATCTGATCAGGTGTACCCCAGAATTTTACGGGAGTTAGGGAAATGATTGATGGGCCACTTGCTGAGAAATTTGTATCATCCATTGCCACACATGAGGTGCCAGAAGACTGCAGGGTGGCCAAATGTGGTGCCATTAATAAAGAAAAGGTGGTAAGGAAAAGCCAGGGATTTATCTATCATGACGTCAGGTTCATCAGTATATAAGTTGGTGGAGGGATTCAGAGGGACAGGATAAGGAAAGGTCTGATTTGGAAAGGAAAGGTCTGATTAGGCACAGTCAGCATGGCTTTGTGTGTGGGAAATCGTGTCTCACTAACTCGATGGAGTTTTTTTTAAAGTGACAATGAAGATTGATGAAGACAGAGCGATTAACTTTGTCGATGTAGATTTCAGCAAGGCGGTTGATGAGTTTCCGCATGGTAAACTGGTTAGCAAGGTAGGATCATATGGAATACAGGAGGAACTAGATATTTGGTACCAAAATTGGCTCAAAGATAGGAGACAAGAGGGTGGTGATAAAGGGTTGCTTTTTGGATCGGAGGGCTGTGACCAGCAGCATGCCACAAGATTCAGTGCTGGGTCCACTGCTTTTTATCATTTATATACATGATTTGGATGTGAATATAGGAGGTGTAGTTAGTATGTTGCAGGTAACACGAAATTGGGAGGTGTAGTGAACAACCATGAAGGTTACCTCAGAGTACAAGAGGACCTTGATCAGATGAGCAAATAGGTCAGGGACTGGCAGATGGAGTTTAATTTAGATAAATGCAAGGTGCTGCATTTTGGAAAGGCAGTTCAGGGCATTATACGCTTAATGGTAGGTCCCAGGAATGTTGCCAAACAAAGGAATTGGAGTGCAGGTTCACAGTTCGTTGAAGATGGAGTCTCAGCTAGACAGGGTAGTGAAGGTGGTGTTTGGTATGCTTGCCTTTATAGGTCAATGCTTTGAGTGTAGGAGTTGGGAGGTCATATGGCAGCTGTGCAGGACATTGGTTAGGCCACTTTTCGAATATTGCATTCAGTTCTGGCCTCCCTGCTATAGAAATATATTGTGAGTTTGAAAAGGTGCAGAAAAAATTTACAAGGATGTTGCCAAGGTTAGAGAGTTTGAGCTATAGGGAGAGGGTGCATAGGCTGGGACTATTTTCCCTGGAGCATCAGAGGCTCAGGGATGAACTGAGACATTTTTTAAATCAGTGTGTTGAGCCACAGGAGATAAAGGTCGATACTAAATAATTATTTTACATCAATGTTAACTGTGGAGAAGGACTTGGAAGATACAGAATGTGGGGAAATAGATGGTGATACCTTGAAAAATGTCCATATTACAGAGGAGGTGGATATCCTGAAAAGCATTAAGGTGGATACATCCCAGGACCCGATCAGGTATACCCTAGACCTCAATAGGAAACTAGGGAAGTGATTCACTGGGTCCCTTGCTGAGTTATTTAGATTAGCCATAATCACAGATGAGGTGCCGGAAGATTGAAGGTTGGCTAACGTAGTGCCACTATTTAAGAAATGGCAGGGAATTACAGACCAATGAGCCTGACATTGGTGGTGGGAGGGAATCCTGAAGGACAGGATTGACATGTACCTGGGTAGGCAAGGACTGATAAGGATAGTCAACATGGCTTTGTGCATGGGAAATCATGTCTCACTAACATGACTGAGTTTTTTGAAGAAGCAATAAAGAGGATTGATGAGGGTAGAGTGGTGGATGTGGTCTACACAGACTTCAGTAAGGCGTTTGGCAAGGTTCTTCATGGGAGATTGGTTAGCAAGGTTAGATCACATGGAATACAGGGAGAACTAGCCATTTGGTTGTAGAACTGACTCGAAGGTAGAGACAGACACGCTGACACATCAAATGGCATGGCAGCTCAGTGATTAGCACTGCTGCCTCACGGCGCTTGGGACCAGAGTTCGACTCCAGCCTCAGGCGATCATCTGTGTGGAGTTTCCGCATTCTCCCGGTTTCTGCATGGATTTTCTCCAGGTGCTCCGATTCCCTCACACAGTCCAAAAACGTGCAGGTTAGGTGGAGTGGACATACTAAACTGTATTAGGTGCATTAAATAGGGGTAAAATGCTGGGAAATGAGACTGGGGTGGGCTACTATCCAGAGGGTCGGTGTGGACTTGTTGGGCCAAATGGCCTGTTTCTACACTGTAGAGAATCTAACTGAATAGAGGGTGGTGGAGGGTTCCTGGTCAGGCTGGAAGCCTGTGACCAGTGATATTCCACAAGGAACGATGCTGGGTCCACTTCTTTTCGTCATGTATATAAATGATTCTGATGTGAACGTAGGAAGTATGGTTAGTAAGTTTGCAGATGACACCAAAATTGGAGGTGTAGTGGACAGCGAAGAAGGTTACCTCAGATTATAATGGGATCTTGATCAGATGGGCCAAGAAATGGCAGATGCAGTTTAATTTGGATAAATGTGAGGCGCTGAATTTTGGAAAGGTAAATCAGGGCAGGACCTATACATTTAATGGTAAGGTCCCGGGAAGTGTTGCTGAATAAAGAGACCTTGGAGTACAAGTTCATGGTTCCTTGAAAGTGGAGTCTCAGGTAGAAAGGATAGTAAGTAGGCATTAGAAGGCCTTTATTGGTCAGAACATTGAATATAGGAATTGGGAGGTCATGATGCGGCTGAACAGGACATTGGTTAGGCCACTGGGTGAGAGGAGAAAGATATAAGAGAGACCTAAGGGGCAACTTTTTCCACACAGAGGGTGGTACGTGTATGGAATGAGCTGCCAGAGGAAGTGGTGGAGGCTGGTATAATTGCAACATTTAAAAGGCATTTAGATGGGTATATGAATAGGAAGGTTTGGAGGGATATGGGCCGGGTGCTGGCAGGTGGGACTAGATTGGATTGGGATATCTGGTCAGCATGGACGGGTTGGACCAAAGGGTCTGTTTCCATGCTGTACATCTCTATGACTCTATGACTTTTGGAATATTGTGTGCAATTCTGATCTCCCTCCTATTGGAAAGATGGTGTCATATTTGAAAGGGTTCAAAAAAGATTTACAAGAATATTGCCAGGGTTGAAGGAGTTGAGCTACTGCGAGAGGCTAAATAGGTTGGGGCCATTTTCCCTGTAGTGTTGGAGGCTGAGGGGTGACCTTATAGAGGTTTATAAAATCATGAGGGGTTTGGATAGGGTAAATAGACAAGGTATTTTCCCTGGGATGGGGTAGTCCAGAACTAGAGGGCATAGAGTTAGGGTGAGAGAGGAAAGTTTAAAAGGGACCTAAGGGGCAACCTTTTCATGCAAAGGATGGTGCATGTACGAAATAGGCTGCCAAAGGCAGTTGGGAAGGCTTATTTAAAAGGTATCTGGATAGGTACATGAATAGGAAGAGTTGAGGGGGTTATGGACCAAGTGCTGGCAATGTGACTAGATTAATTTAGGATATCTGGTCAGCATGGGCGAGTTGAACCAAAGGGTCTCTTTCCGTACTATACCTGTCTATGACTCTATGCATGGCACGGATAGAGTGAATAGCCAAGGTATTTTCCAAAGGATAGAGGAGTTCAAAACTAGCAGGCATAGGTTTAAGATGAGAGGGGAAAGATTTAAAAGGGAGTTGATGGGCAACCTTTTCATGCAAAGGGTGGTGAGTGTATGGCATGAGCTGCCAGACAAGGTGATGAATGCTGGTACAATTACAACATTTAAAATGCATCTGGATGGGTACATGAATAGGATGGGTTTAGAGAGATATGGTCCAAATGCTGGGAAATGGGACAAGGTTAATTTCAGCTATCTGGTCAGTATGAATCAAAGGGTCTGGTCCAGTGCTGTACATCTCGATGACGCTATGACTTTACAATTGAGTAAAGATTAACTACCACAATATGAGAGAGGAGCTGGCCAGAGTTGACTGGGAGAAAAGGCTAGCAGGGAAGACGGTGGACCAGCAACGGCCGGTGCTTCTGAGAATAATTCAGCAGCAATATTTCAACACAAGGAAGAAGAGACATACTAAGGGGAGGATGAAGCAACCATGGCTGACACAGGAAGTCAGGAACAGCATAAAAGCAAAAAGGAAAACATACAATGAGGTGAAGATCAGTGGGAAGCTAGGGGTTTGGGAAGCCTTTAAAAATCAGAGGATAACTGAACAAGAAAAAGGGGAGAAGGTGAAATATGAGTGTAAGCCAGCTAGTGATATTAAAGAATATGAGGAGAAAGTGAGGTCTGCAGATGCTGGAGATCAGAGCTGAAAATGTGTTGCTGGAAAAGCGCAGGTCAGGCAGCATCCAGGGAACAGGAGAATCGACGTTTCGGGCATAAGCCCTTCTTCAGGAATGCTCATTCCTGAAGAAGGGCTTATGCCCGAAACGTCGATTCTCCTGTTCCCTGGATGCTGCCTGACCTGCTGCGCTTTTCCAGCAACACATTTTCAGCATATTAAAGAATATGGCAAGGGCAAGATATCTAAAAACGTAAGAGAGGTAAGAGTGGTCATTGAAGGACTGGAAAATGAGGCTGGAGTAGTGCAGAACAAAAGAAATGGCAGAGTTTGAATAGGCACTTTGCATCAGTCTTCAGTCGAAGACATCAGCACATTATCAGAACTTCAATAACCCGAGGCAGGGTCCATTCCAAACTTTTCTTGGAAAAACACATTTTTGGGCTGGAAACAAGATAGTATACATTTGCTTTGTTGTAAAACTTTAGATTATCAACCAAGCACAGGTGGCTGTACTTTCAGATTGGATTCCCAAGTCAAACATTCTAAGTAAGGCACAAAGTGTAATTACTGAACATCCTATGAAGGCTTTTTCTAAAAATGGTTTTACGTTAAATTCAACTTTGTTGGCTCAAAAACATGAAATATTCTTCTGTAAAAGTCATTTCCCACAAAATAGAATTCTGCAAAACAAATTTTAAAAAATCTTAAGAATTCAGCTAAGAAATTAGGTATGTTTCAATACGTTATGGGACACTGCATTTTTTTTCAAAGAAATAGCAAAATTACCTTCAGCATGTCATAACAAATATAATATTAAGTTAGTTTACAGAGCCAGATTAATTTATTAGCCATGAATTTTCCAATTAGTTACGAAGTATTTACATCACAGTAACAGTCTATCTCAGACAACTAAATTTTGAAGATCTTCATGCTACACCTTTGAAAATAAAGTATTCAAAAGAGGATTCTGTTTATAAAGATGAACAGAAATTAAAAATAGTGAAGAGACCAATTCAACAGGAAATAACAGGAACAAGATAAATCATTTATAATGAAAGCAATGGCACATTTTCAGATAGCACATTTTCAGATAGCTGGTCAGACAGTTATTGCAGTATAGATGAGTGTTTCACATTGGGGACCTGCAAAATCCCCATCATTGCAGACTTCAAGAGAATTTTCCAGGAAATTGAAGATTCCACTCGAGAATCCCACTACATACGGAACCCTCCAAAGTATCTGTTGAGATTGGAGAATTGAGAGGATTCAGGAAAAGGTAGATTGCTATATACATAGACTAAATCCCAAGTAATTATTCCATACTGGCTTCACATCAACATTATATCTTTGCCTGAGTACTTACCCCACAGGACCCAACACCCATGTTCTACTCCCCGTTGCGAACCCAACCTCCACCCACCTACCCCTACCTTAATCACTGCATCACTCACCTGGCCATCTTGTACTGTTATCCCTCTGCCCAGCACTCAAAGTCCTACCACCCCGGCATCATATTCCTACCTACTTGGCAGCCTACCCACCTAGCAATTTACCCACAAGCACCTGGCTTCCTAACCTAAGACTTATACACTTAATGTTTAACAGCAGTTGTCAAAGTGGCTGTCTGAGATTCTGGACCTTCTAAACTTTAGAGTACAGCAGCTGACTGCTATGACAAGGAGACTTAGTTCATCTTCCTATGGACGTCAAAACTGTTCTCAACAGAAGTATAGTTCCACATATCTAAAGAAGCCCTGATCGGAGTCCCCTATCAGAAATACAGAGCTCTCTCCCCCTTGATAAGAATGAAGAGGCAGAGTGTCATGAGATCACTATCCCTCAGAAAATGAGGATTAATTCAGTTATCAGGTAAACAAGAAGTTCACAAGATTTTATTAAAGGTTTACTATAACTGAAGATATAGAATGAAACTAATGACACCATCAAGTTTCAAGAGTTTAGGAACATTTCTCCACACAAAAAAGGTTACTCTTCACTTTCTTAATGCATACATGCAACCTCAGATTTTCTTTATGAAAACTGCAATTATTTACATATTCATAACATTTGCCACCTTCTATATCCTCTCTGGACCCTCAAGGACTATTTATATTCTTGTACTTCACATTATCTGAGTAATATGTTCTATTTTATGGCATTACATTTGTTTTGATCGATGAGAAGGGGTCGGTCACAACAGACCAGATAACTGCAAGATCTCATTGCATATTAACTTTCAGGACTCTAATTTATTTGAATTAAGGAAAGTATCTTTCTTAGAGTTTGTGCGAAGATTTGTAGCTCGGGTGCTCGTTGTTGTGGTTCTGTTCGCCGAGCTGGAAGTTTTTGTTGCAAACGTTTCGTCCCCTGGCTAGGCGACATCATCAGTGCTTGGGAGCCTCCTGCGAAGCGCTTCTTTGATGTTTCCTCTGGTGTTTATAGTGGTCTGTCCCTGCCGCTTCTGGTTGTCAGTTTCAGCTGTCCGCTGTCGTGGTTGGTATATTGGGTACCCAGCACTGATGATGTCGCCTAGCCAGGGGACGAAACGTTTGCAACAAAAACTTCCAGCTCGGCGAACAGAACCACAACATATCTTTCTTAGAATTATGAATTATTTAAATGGCTTCCCCTCCCATATGCACACACTTCCTATTACAAGCTAGTGGAGAGAACAGTCAAATAATTCAATTCACCTCTCCCTCTTTCCCCACACTTTGGATAAAGGTATGCTTGATACTTTCCGACCTAAACTTTGCTTATGTCAAGAAGTTGTGAAGAATACACAAGGAGACTCTAAGGGGATATAGATAGGTTAAACTCAGAAGAAAAACGGGGTCCATCTTGACTTCGGTCCCCAAGACCTTCTCTATTACTCCTGCTACAGCACTCCAACATGTACAGAGCCTGCGGCAGGACCACAAACAAACAATGAGTGAGGATACCTGTATTTGTTTTACATTTGGGGCACGTTGAAGACACACCCTGCTTAAATTTTGCAAGCTGATCAGATGAGCCCTATGTAGAATCTTTAACTGCATAGCATAGGTCCTATTACATATTGAAATCTTGCACTCTCACAAATGTCTTTCCGTGTTTCCGGAGTGACCTCCACCCTAACTCTCTTTCCCAGACCTCCCATAATCGTAAGGCTTTTAAGGTTGTCAATATACTAAATCCAAACCGGATTGGGGTTTGGTATTTTTCGGTGTAGAATTTAAACTGATTGGCCTAATTCAATTCTGTTTTGTCATTTCTAGGCAACCAGCTAATTTAGTTTTTGACCAAAGTGTTACATTGTTACCTTATTGAGAACACTTGGTGCTGTCAGGTAGCTCTAACAGCTTTTTACTCTCAAGGTACAGAACACCCCACATCTTCATAACAATCTTTTAAGGAACATCAAGCAGGTCAAAGAAGCTCGGCGATTGTGAGTTGTTATTTGATTGAAACATTCATGTTACTTACAGACCTTGATGGGTAAGATGTGAAAGAATGCTTCCTCCTGTGGGACATACGTAGAACTATGGGGTCACTGTTTATAAATAAAGGGTGATCTATTTTTGAGATTAAAATAAAGAGAAATATTTTCTCAGGTTTCAGGGTCTTTTGAACTTTTCCTCAAAACTGGGGGGGAGCAAGGAGTTTGACTATTTATAAGGTGGGGTAGACAGATTTTTGATAAGCAAAGGGGTAAAAGGTTATTGGGGAATTTGCAGGAAAGTTTCGTAATACGATCTATCACGATCTTACAGAATGACAGAGAACGCTTAAGCAGCCAAGTGACATATTCCTGCTATTAATACATGTTTTTCTGTACTGTATTCCAGTAAATAAATATAAAAGTTATTATATTCTTCACTGAAGTACTGACAGTATTACATTGTCAAAAGTGGGCCTAAAACGTCTCTTGACTCTTTTCAAATAGTCCTGACCATCACCACCTCTCAATTAGTAGTGCCAATAACAGAGTGATCTTGCTGTTGTTTGTGGGAAAGTGAAATGTGTAAAACTGCTGCATCTGCTTAAAAATGAAGACTGAACTTCAAAAACAGTCAACTGCATAATGGAATGAGTTATATAATAAATTTTTTACAGCTCAACAACACTGCTTAAACTAAACAAACTGGAACAGTTATAACATGTTCCTGTGAAAACTATTGCAATTTTTC
>NC_057725.1:12107122-12108512 GCF_004010195.1 Chiloscyllium plagiosum
GTCTCCTTTATATCTTTCCCTTCTCACCCTAAACCTATGCTCCACCCCAAGGAAAAGACATCAATTTTCCTGCTCCTCGGATGCTGCCTGACCTGCTGTGCTTTTCCAGCACCACTCTAATCGAGACTCCTAGCTGAATATGTCTATCCCAAATCCTGTGGGATTTCAGAACTGGGAGATCCACAATTGACGCTCTCTCTTCTCTGTTCAGCAGCTGCAAGAAACAGCATGAACAAAAGGAGACCATTATGTTAGCTTTCGCAATCTCACCTAGGCATTTGACCATGTAAGCAAAGGGAGAAAATTGGAAGCCTCCTTTAACTGCTCAATTTGATCTCATTCCTCTGTCACAACATAGTGGATAAAGTCAGTTATAATAGGAAGCATCAGTACCTTGAAATCTGCAATGGGTCAATCCAAATTGTGTTCCAGCACCAACACCAATTGCCATGTTTTCTCTGATGTCATAGAGTCATAGAGATGTACAGCATGGAAACAGACCCTTTGGTCCAACCTGTCCATGCCGAACAATATCCCAACCCAATCTAGTCCCACCTGCCAGCACCCAGCCCATATCCTTCCAAACCCTTCCTATTCACATACCCATCCAAATGCCTTTTAAATGTTGCAATTATACCAGCCTCCACCAATTCCTCTGGCAGCTCATTCCATACACGTACCACCCTCTGCATAAAAACGTCGCCCCTTAGGTCTCTTTTATATCTTTCCCCTCTCACCCTAAACCTATGCCCTCTAGTTCTGGACTCCCCGACGCCAGGGAAAAGACTTTGTCTATTTACCCTATCCATGACTCTCAATTTTGTAAACCTCTATAAGGTCACCCCTCAGCCTTTGAACCATCAGGGAAAACAGTCACAGCCTGTTCAGCCTCTCCCGATAGCTCAAAACCTCCAATCCTGGCAACATCCTTGTAAATCCTTTCTGAACCCTTTCAAGTTTCACAACATCTTTCCGATAGGAAGGAGACCAGAATTGCATGCAATATTCCAAAAGTGACCTAACCAATGTCCTGGACAGCCGCAACATGACCTTCCAACATCTGTACTCAATACTTCGACCAATAAAGGAAAGCATACCAAACGCCTTCTTCACTATCCTGTCTACCTGCGGCTCCACTTTCAAGGAACTACGAACCTGCACTCCAAGGTCTTTTTGTTCAGCAACACCCCCTAGGACCTTACCATTAAGTGTATAAGTCCTGCTAAGATTTGCTTTCCAAAATGCAGCACCTTGCATTTATCTGAAGTAAACTCCATCTGCCACTTCTCAGCCTATTGGCCCATCTGGTCAAGATCCTGTTGTAATCTGAGGTAACCCTCTTTACTGTCCACTACACCTCCAATTTTGGTGTCATCTGCAAACTTACTAA
>NC_057725.1:12108852-12117300 GCF_004010195.1 Chiloscyllium plagiosum
CTTTAACCGTTTCAAGACATCCAACACTTCCTCCTCTGCAATCTGGACATTTTGCAAGATGTCACCATCTATTTCCCTACAGTCTATATCTTCCATATCCTTTTCCACAGTAAATACTGATGCAAAATATTCATTTAGTATCATTTTCTGCGGCTCCACACAAAGGCCGCCTTGCTGATCTTTGAGGGGCCCTATTTTTCCCCTGAGTTACCCTTTTGTCCTTAATGTATTTGTAAAAATCCTTAAAAATTCTCCTTAATTCTATTTGCCAACACTATCTCATGTCCCCTTTTTGCCCTCCCGATTTCCCTCTTAAGTATACTCCTACTGCCTTTATACTCTAAAGGATTCACTCGATCTATTCTGTCTATACCTGACATATGCTTCCTTCTTTTTCTTAACCAAACCCTCAATTTCTTTAGTCATCCAGCATTCCCTGTACCTACCAGCCTTCCCTTTCACCCTGACAGGAATATACTTTTTCTGGATTCTTGTTATCTCATTTCTGAAGGCTTTCCATTTTCCAGCTGTCCCTTTACCTGCGAACATCTGCCTCCAATCAGCTTTCAAAAGTTCTAGCCTAATGCAGTCAAAATTGGCCTTTCTCCAATTTAGAACTTCAACTTTTAGATCTGGTCTATCCTTTTCCATCATTATTTTCAAACTAATATAATTATGGTCGCTGGCCCCAAAGTACTCCCCCACTGACACCTCAGTCACCTGCCCTGCCTTATTTCCCAAGAGTAGGTCAAGTTTTGCACCTGCTCTAATAGGTACATCCACATACTGAATCAGAAAATTGTCTTGTACGCACTTAAGAAATTCCTCTCCATCTAAACCTTTAACAGTATGGCAGCCCCAGTTGATGTTTGTAAAGTTAAAATCCCTGACCATAACTACCCTATTATTCTTACAGATAGCTGAGATCTCCTTAAGTTTGTTTCTCAATTTCCCTCTATTAGGGTGTCTATAATACAACCCCAATAAGGAGATCATCCCTTTCTTATTTCTCAGTTCCACCCAAATAACTTCCCTGGATGTACCCCTCGTTGCATTAGAGCCAGTCTCAATACCACAAACTTGGCTGTTCGTGCTACGCTCCCCTGAGAATCCATCACCCCCTACATTTTTCCAAAACAGCATACCTGTTTGAAATGGGTATATCCACAAAAGACTCCTGGCCTAGGTGCCTACCCTCTTACCCTTCCTGGAGTTAACCCACCTATGTGACTGTATCTGAGACTTTCCCCCCTTCCTATAACTGCCATCCATCACATACTGTTGCCATATGCCTTCAAGTCAGCAATACAGGATGACTATTCACATACAAGAACAATTACAGCATTTAAAAGTCATCTGGATGGGTGTATGAATAGGAAGGGTTTGCTGGGATGTGGGCCAAGTGCTGGCAAATGGGACTAGATTAGGTTAGGATATATAGTTGGCATGGACGAGTTGGACCAAAGGGTCTGTTTCCGTGCTGTACATCTCTATGACTCTTTAGCCTTGCTTGTCTAAGACAAAACCATTTGCTAAGTCGACCTCAGAGACTCCTTAATGCTGATGATGCCACATTAGCATTCCATACAAGCATCTGCAATGGCAAAGAGCACACTCCGTCATGCTTGTAAAGAACTTTGTTTGACTATCAGTATTAGGAAGACAGTTGTTACGGTCCAGAATGCTGCAATACCACCATCTATCAACATTGACAATGTGATGCTGAATGAGGTTGATGGCTTCACATATCTAGGCTCTACAAGCCATCACAGGAAGGATGCCATGAAACTTGAAAGGGTTCAGAAAAGATTTACAAGGATGTTGCCAGGGTTGGAGCGTTTGAGTCATAGGGAAAGGCTGAATAGGTTGGGGCTGTTTTCCATGGAGTGTTGGAGGCTGAGGGGTGACGTTATAGAGGTTTATAAAATCATAAAGGGCATGATTGGATAAGGCTTTTTCCCTGGCATGCGAGAAATCAGAACTAGCGGTCATAGGTTTCAGGTGAGAGAGGAAAGATTTAAAAGAGTCCTAAAGAGCAGCTTTTCACGCAGAGGGTTGTGCATGTATGCAATGAGCTGCTAGAAGAAGTGGTGGAGGCTGTTACAATTACAAAATTTAAGAGGCATCTGGATGGGTAAATGAATAGATTAGATTACTTAGTGTGGAAACAGGCCCTTCGGCCCAGCAAGTCCACACCGACCCTCCAAAGAGCAACCCACCCAGACCCATTCCCCTACATTTACCCCTTCACCCAACACTACAGGCAATTTAGCATGGAATTCACCTAACCTGCACATCTTTGGACTGTGGGAGGAAACCGGAGAACCCGGAGGAAACACATGCAGAATGTTCAAACTCCACACAGACAGTTGCCCAAGACGGGAATTGAACCCGGGTCTCTGGTGCTGAGAGGCAGCAGTGCTAACCGCTGTGCCACCGTGCGAATAGGAAGGGTTTAGAGGGATATGGGCAGAGTGCTGGCAAATGGAACTAGATTAATTTGGGATGTCTGATTGGCACGGACAAGCTGGTCCAAAGGGTCTGTTTCCATACTGTACATCTCTATACCAGCTCATGCTGGAAAGCTTCAGCTGTTATGTCCAAGCTGAGTAAGACTTTTGAATAACAGCAATGTGGTTGAGAACAGCAAATTGGTGAAGATTGACTAGCTATGCTAGCTAGGAGACGGACTAAACAATTTTCACCTTTGTTGTCTCAGATATTCTTAGCATTCCCTGGTAAAACAAGAACTCAGAGCATTTTTGCTAATTCTGTTAGCATACAGTTACTAAGTCAATAGTTTTGCATTGGCTCAGCTATATCTTTACAGATGGCAGACTACTTTATACCCAGAAACCACCCTCGCAGTGAACTCGTCATTCGCCAACATTTAGATGCACACACTTCTGCTACAAGGACGCCTGCAAGTGAGATGTGATATTGAGACGGATAACTAGGAAGTGAACACTGACAGCAGTGACTCCTGGAGACTGACTATTTGTTTGAAAAGACATTGGAAAAAGTGAGCAAAAATAAAAAAAGGTCAGATGACAAAGAAGTGTACCCAGAGAAAACAGAAGGCGGTGAATCATGCACCTTTTTGGCCTCGTGTCTTCCTTTGCATTAAATCCAGAGACATCCATGCCAGAGATGGAGCTCCTCAACCATAAAGGCAATTCCAAATACAGATTTCACCGACATACTTGCTGTGCTTTTTCAGCACCACACTTTTGCCTCTGACTTTCACCATCTTCAGTCTTCACTTTCTCATAGTGCAAACAAATGTCATATATGATGGAAGGCTGTCACCACACCAAAAGTAGTCTGTTGTTATATGGTGCAAGTACTCGTGCATATATTTAGTTTGAATTGTATTCATTATAGATTTTTGGGGTCATCAAAAAAAAAGAGGGTTGCACTTGCTGCTGATTTTAAGAGTGTAGAAACGTGCACATTAGGAACAGAAGTAAGCCATTAGCACCTTGAGCCTGCCCCATTCAATAAAATCATGACTGATCACAGTTTTGAATTCTACTTTCCCATCTACTCCCAATTAACCATGCATTCTTGTTCCTATTTCTACTGCCCTCTGAGGTACAAAGTTCCAAAATTGTACAATCCACAGAGAAAAATGCTCTTATCTTTGACCTAAAAAAAATCAATCCCTAATTTTTAAACATTGTCCCCTCATTTTACAAGGATGTTGCCAGGGTTGGAGGAATTGAGCTATAGGGAGAGGCTGGGCCTGTTTTCCCTGGACTGTTGGATGCTGAGGGACAGGTTTACAAAATCATGAGGGGCATGGATAGGGTAAATAGACAAGATCTTTTCTCCAGGCTGTATGATGATATCAGGTATTCATGAAATCTTTGGATTGTAACACAGACCTGCAGATCTTGTTTGAATTTTGAAGTCATCAATCATGACTAATAACTTTTACAGACCTCTGGATATTTAATACTTATTTATAAAGGCTAGGGTCCTATTCTCAACTTTCAACAAGCCAATAACTAGAGATAACAAAACCCAATTCAGTGCAACAGCTTCCAAAGCAGGAACGGCCTCCAAAACCCAGTCAAAACCAGTTCATTCTTTGTTTTTCTTTCTTTTTCAAGATTTCTGGTTGGCTGGTTAGGACAAATCCATCATTGACTGACCAACTCAACATTCAACCAGCTACCAGTTCCTGAACATAATGTCCTGGTGCCAGTTCATTTATAGCATTCTTAGAGCAGTAATTAAACTACTATCTTTTCAGACCAGTTCCTAATAGCAAACATCAGCCTTTGCTTCTTTTTAAAAAACAGCAAGCTTCTGATCAAAGTTCAAAGGTCAATTTCAACATCAACTCATGTTCCAAACCAAAAATGAGAAAAATAACAGAAAAATAGTCTTGGTCTCTGCATCCACTGCCTTTTCAGGAAAGGAATTTTAACACACCCAACCCTCAGAGAGAAAAAAAAAGTCTCCTCATCTCGGACTTAAAGGGATGCCCACTTATTTTTAAACCTCGACCTCTAATTCTAGATTCTCCCACACGAGGAAACATCCTTTCCACATCCACTCAGTTAGATCCCATCTGGATCCTACATGTTTCAGTTAAGTCACCCCTAACTCTTCAGAGGATGCAGGCCTAGTCTATTTAGCTTTTCCTCATAGGTCAAAATGCCCTCTCCAACTCTAATATTTTTTCCAAATTTTTTTTCAGTCTTTAACAGAAAGAAATATAATGACTTAAGTAAATTAAACTGAAACTTGCGGAATTAAGGTTTCAATTTCTTTCTCCAAAAATTGGCAGTTTCAAAATTCTCCACAGGCCCAGTCCTGAGTTTATTGGCTTTCCTGAAAAGGGCTTATGCCCGAAACATCGATTCTCCTGTTCCTTGGATGCTGCCTGACCTGCTGCGCTTTTCCAGCAACATATTTTCAGCTTTTTTGGCTTTAAGACATGTACCTGTACTTGTGGACTACCAAGACTTTGCGAGGAAGAATTACAGTTTTGTCATAGGAAACAATCAAAATGTCCACTATCAAACCAAAATGGTCAATCTCAACGCTATCTTAATAGCCTTTGACACAATAATAAGGTAATGACAGAACTCTTTTCAACTGAGAGAAAGTTGTCCTCAGTCCCATCTCAAGAGTCATTAACCAATGATTTAAGATACAAAGCAGGATTTTTCAGTCACCAAAAAGACAGTAGTTGTTGTTGACCTCAAAAGGGACCAAACTCTAAACAATTCTTGTGGCATGGATTGCCATTTTTCTTTCGACTTTGAGTCTGGTGCCAAATGAAGCGAATCTCAGTTGTCTCGAAGCAAAAAAGTTGTCTCGCAAGATAACCACAAGCCAATCACATTGGAATACTTTCACAGACCACAAGGCAGGAGTAAAATCCCCTTAGTTCCTTCACTTATAGTTTTAAATTTTACAGATAAACAAGAAATCAGGTCAACATTGAGGTTAAAATATGAAACAAACATTTTTTTTAAAAAGTGGAATTTATCTGCAACATAAAATTATTCTTTAAGAGCCAGCAAGATTGTTTAAAAGTAGTTAGGAAGTTCACATAACTTTAAAAAAAAACTTATATACATCTCATTTAATGAGGCATAACTTTATGAAAACTTCTAACAGTTAGACTCTAGAAACCAATACTCTAATCAGTTCAGCAATTTCTAATTAATTGTCCTCTGGGGAAACCTCAAAAAGTGCAGCCTCTGAACTTAGCTGAGAGGACTCAGTTTCAGAGGAACCACCAACAATAATGCTCAGAATTGTGTGATAATTGTGACAAAGTCTGGACTAATACCTTGCACGTCAAGTGAACAGATGAAAACCAATGGTCTAGTATCTCTTGCATAGTACATTCTGCAATTTACTCCAGCTGCACAGTATGCTTGCACTACCATTTAGCTTATGACGACAAATACATGCAATTGTTCAATTCAACCTAGTACAGATTTAAATATTTGCCGAAACGGATTATCTATAATTTAATAAAGTTTCTACAATTAAGGTTGTAATTCAAGTACCTTGAATCTTCAATTTTGATTTAGGGTTAGCTGATAACCAAGCAAAGAACAAAACAGCCAAGCTGGATATAGAAGGTTAACCTCAAAGGTTATCATGGTAAGCAGGAATGTGGAGTAATCAGATCAGTGACAAATTATCAAATGACAGAGCAGGCTTGAAGTGCCCTACTTCTGCTCCAAATTTGTCTGCTTGTTATTTGGAAGCCAACTGCTTGTGGAACTTACAAAACAAAGCTGAAAACTTGGTTTCAAATATGACAGGCAAAAATCACAGCAATCAACAAAACTGAGTCATATCCACGCACACTTGAATACACTCTATCCTAAAATTTTAGCAAATGCAATTACAAACTCTACCATCTTACTTTCATGTATGCAGCACCTTTTAGTCTGAACGTATGGGCATAAGGAAAACAGACACCAAGCCAAGAAGGATTTTGTGGGCAAATTATGATTGACTAGGAACACTTGGAAGTTTAATTTCAGTAAATTTCAGTAACTATATACCAGGCTTCACATTTTAAACATCAAAATGTACAACTACCACAAACACACCACTGTTGAGTTAAACGAATTGATTTTCCCAGAGCTACATGAAGGTCAAGAATTGTAAAACTAGGCCAAAGCAGAGTCAAACCATAGGTTGTTCAAATATTTGACGTGAAATGTTTAATTATGGAGTATGCAAACTTAAGAGGAAAATATATAGACTTCACATTGCATTTGGATGCAAGTCAAACCACATTAATAAAAGAGCATATTCAACCTCTGATTATATATATATTAAATATTTTTCCTCTTGCAAAGAATTGTACTGTTCAATTTCCACTGAAGCTTTGTGCAAACTAATTGTGAATTATAAAATTTGCAGTACAAAAATTACAGTAATTTGATCTATTCCAAGAAAACCATAAACCAAGAAAGTCAATTAAAATTTGAAATACTGGTTTTGTCATGCAATGACTAATGGTATATTGCAGTTTAAAATAGTTTAATGAAAATTTCCATGGCATCAATTTTTATATCCTTGGGAATTAACCCTCAGCCACAGCAATGAGCCCAGGTATTTGAGATTTTTTATTTTACCTTTTCTTTTTCACAACGATTTTTGAAAATATGAATTACAAGATGTACGCCATTTGATCTTTATAAGCCTATTCCACACTATTCAATACTGTCATAGCTGATAGTCCATGGCTATTTGCATTCTGAATTCTACATTCTCATTTCTCCCTGATAACCTTCAATTCCCTTTCCTAAAAATAATTGTTCTTCTCTTAAGAATATTAATGGCCCACTTCCACTGCTTTTGGAGGTACTGCATTCCAAACATACAATTTCATTTCTTACTTTTTGTTCCAGGTTGACCTCTCTTTTCAAGTGTCCCCGAGTTCTGGACTCACCTACATGGGGTACTGGCCTTTCCACGTCACCTTGTCAAGGCTATTCAAGATTTTAAGCTTCGATCAAATCACCCTTCGCTCTTCGAAACTCCAGTGAAAACAAGCCTAGCATGTTCAACGTTTCTAAACAAGACATCACTCGCTCATTCCAGACAACCCAGTAAATCCCCTCTGGACTGCTTCTAACGCATTTATATCCTTCATTAAATAAGACGACTAAAAGTTCAAAGTGTATTCGAGATGTCGTCCCACCAATGCTCTGGATAACTGAGGCAAAATATTTTTCCTTTTATGTTCATTTCATCTCATCAGAAAGAAAAGTATTCCCTCGCTTTCTTAATCACCTGCAGTATCTGCATATTACTACGTTTTTATTTCAGATTTCCAGCATCCAAAATACTGGAGAATCTCAGCAGATCTGGAAGCATGTGCAGAGAGAGAAATAAAGGTCAACTTTGAATCTAGTATTATGCCTTGGAAACTTCTTCAGCTGTATCTGCATATTAACTTTTTAAGACCATAAGACCATAAGACATAGGAGTGGAAGTAAGGCCATTGGCCCATCGAGTCCACTCCGCCATTCAATCATGGCTGATGCACATTTCAGCTCCATTTACCAGCGTTCTCCCCGTAGCCCTTAATTCCTCTAGACAACAAGAATCTATCAATCTCGGCCTTGAAGACATTTAGCGTCCCGGCTTCCAATGCACTCCGTGGCAATGAATTCCACAGGCCCACCACTCTCTGGCTGAAGAAATGTCTCCGCATTTCTGTTCTGAAATGACCCCCTCTAATTCTAAGGCTGTGTCCACGGGTCCTAGTCTCCTCGTCTAACGGAAACAATTTCCTAGCATCCACCTTTTCCAAGCCATGTATTATTTTGTACGTCTCTATTAAGTCTCCCCTTAATCTTCTAAACTCCAACGAATACAATCCCAGTATCCTCAGCCATTCCTCATATGTTAGACCTGTCATTCCAGGGATCATCCGTGTGAATCCCCGCTGGACAC
>NC_057725.1:12118519-12139990 GCF_004010195.1 Chiloscyllium plagiosum
ACTCCAGCCTGAACTCTACCATATTATGGTCGCTACTTCCTAAGGGTACTTTATGATCTTTTATAGAGTCTGGTTCATTGCAAAGCACTAGGTCCAGAATAGCCTGCTTTCTTGTGGGCTCCATGACAAGCTGTTCCAAAAAGCCATCGTGTAAGCATTCCATGAATTCCCTTTCTTTGGATCCACTGGCAACATTATTTACCCAGTCCACCTGCCTATTGAAGTCTCCCATGATCAATGTAACCTTGCCTTTCTGACATGCCTTCTCTATTTCCCGGTACATGTTGTGTCCCTGGTCCTGACCACTGTTAGGAGGTCTATACACAACTCCAATTATGTTTTTTTTTGCCTTTGTGGTTCCTCAATTCCACCCACACAGACTCCACATCATCCGACGCTATGTCATTCAATACCATAGATTTAATTTTGTTCTTAACTAACAAGGCAACCCCACCCCCTCTGCCCACCTCTCGGTCTTTTCAATAAGTTGAAAAACCATGAGGTTTAACTGCCAGCCCTGACCCCCCTGTAACCAAGTCTCTGTGATGCCTACTACATCATAATCATTCACTATTATCTGTGCCATTAGTTCATCGGCTCTGTTATGAAGGCTACGAGCATTCAGGTAAAGTGCCTTAATGCTAACTTCCTTATCATTAGAGATGTTGGAAGTTATATGTCCTAAGTTATCCTTGCTTTTTACTGCATTCTCAGTCTGCCTCAATTTTAAATCCGCCTGGAAACATGCTATCCTGCTGCTTATCTTGCCATTTACCTCCATACTCCCAAGTGGCCCAAGTACCAACAGAACATTACCTGCCCCACCAGGGGCCCGAACATTTTAGTCAACTGTTACACCACTGTGAAAGATGCCTACCACTCCATCCCCTGCCCTCATTTCGGGAACTCTGACCACAGTGCCGTGCTTCTTCTCTTGGCTTAAAGGCAATAGCTCAAGCAGGAGACCCCCTTGCGGATACAGGTCCATTGCTGGTCAACGGAGGGAGAGGATCAACTCCGGTGCTGTCTGGAATTGGCTGATTGGGCCGTGTTCAAACAGGCCGCAGGTACCTTGGACGAGTACGCCACCACCGCCACAGACTTTATCAACAAGTGTGCGGAGGACTGCATACCGAGGAAGTCAATCCGGGTGTTCCCAACAGGAAACCCTGGATAAATCAGGATGTCCAGAACCTGCTAAAAACCAGGTGTTAGGCCTTCAGATCAGGAGACCCACTCAAATATAAGGAATCCAAGTATGACCTTCGCAGAGCTATTAAGACAGCCAAGGACCAATACTAATCCAAACTAGAGACCCAGACAGACACCCGGTGACTATGGCAAGAACTGAATGACAACACAGGTTCTAAAAGGAGACAGTATAAGAGAGCAGATGATGACATATCCCTCCCAGATCATCTCAACGCCTTCTATGCTCGCTTTGAGCAGAATTTCGGTGGAAAGGTAACACCTATTCTGACAAGTCCTGACAAACCTATCCCAACAGTCACGGCATCAGTGGTCAGATCAGTTTTCCTTCGTGTGAATCCAAGGAAAGCAGTGGGACCAGACGGAGTACCAGGCCGTGCACTCAGAGCAAGCGGAGATCAACTGGCAGAGGTCTTCTCGGACATCTTCAACTTCTCCCTTCAGCAGGCTATTGTCCTTGCCTGTTTCAAAAGGGCCAACATCATCCCTGTGCCTAAGAAAGCTCATGCAAGATGTGTCAATGACTACCGCCCAGTGACCCTAACTTCGGTGGTCAGGAAGTGCTTTGAAAGGTTGGTCATAGCATTAATCAACTCCAGCCTCCCCACTTCTCTTTACCCACTCCAATTTGCCTATCGGACCAATAGATCCACATCAGATGCCATATCACTTGCCCCTTACTCCTCCCTAGAACATTTGACACCAAGAACAGCTGTGTAAGAATCCTACTCACGCACTACAGTTCAGCCTTCAACACTATTATCCCTTCGGGACTGATTACTAAACTTAGTCATCTCTGACTAAGACCCACTCTCTGCAACTGGATCTTCAGTTTCCTGACCCAGTGGCCTCAATCAGTGAAGATTGGGAACAATATTTCATCCTCACTAACAATCAACAGTGGAGCCCCCCCAGGGGTGCGTACTCAGCCCTTTACTGTACCCTTTGTATATCCATGAATCGTCACCAAATAGCAGACTAATACCATTTACAAGTTTGTTGATGACACCACCATAATTGATTAAATCTAGATGAAACAGACTACAGGCAGCAGGTAGAGTACCTGGAAAAATGGTACACTGAAACAACCTAGCTCAAAAATGCCGGCAAAACCAAGGAACTCCTTACAGACTTCTGGCGGGATGTTACTCATGAAGACGGTTACAGAGAGTGGTGAACTCTGCCTGGACAATCACAAAGGCCAACCACCCATCTACAGAATCCATCTACAAGGCCCGCTGTCAAGGAAAGACCACCAGCATTCTCAAAGATCCATCCCACCCTGGCAATGTTTTCTACAGCCTCTACCATCGAGGAGAAGGTACAAAAGCCTGAACACATGCACCACCTGGCTTCGAAACAGTTTCTATCATATTGTTGGTGGAATACTGAATGGACTCACAAACTCTTAGCATTCGCCTGTACCTGTGTTTTTTTGTTTTGCTGCTGTTTACCTACTTACTTATCCATGCTATTTAACTATGTGATCTGCTTGTATTGCTCGCAAAGCTTTTCACTGTGCCTCAGTACACGTGACAATGAATTCAATTCAATTAACACACGAGAATATTTAAATCCCTCTGCACCTCTGAATTTGGCAGTTATTCGCCATTTAAATAATACTTTATTTTTTTCCTGCCAAAGTGAACAACTTTGTATTGCCCAAATTATACTCCATCTACAAGTTTTGCCCACTTAACCTCTATCAGTCTGCACCCTTGTTGTCATCTTCACAGTATACTTTCCCACCTTTGTGTCATTTGCAAATTTATCCATCTGGATTTGAATCCCCTTATCCAAGTCATTGATGTAAATTGTTGAAAATTGAGGGTCAGCACAGATCCCTGCAGAACCCTGCTCATCACATCCTGCCAATCTGAAAAAGTGGCCATTTACACATACTGTTTTTTTTGCCAGTGAGCCAATCTTCTGTTCTTGTTAGAATGTTACTCCCAATACAATAATAAGATTTCATGTGGCACCATTTCAACAGACTCTCCTTTCTTCACAGTGCATGTCACACCTTCAAAGAATTCCTGTAAATCTGTGAGACATGAACTCCCTTTCACAAAGCTGTGCTAACTCTCCTAGATTATGCTGAGCTTTTCCAAGTTCCCAGTTATAACCTCTTTCACAACCAACATTCCCCATGACTGACTATAATCCAACAAGTCTTTCGTTCCCTGTATTCTGCCTCTCTCCCTCTTGAATAGAGGGGTTATACTTGCTACTTTCCAATCTGATCGAACCTTTCCAGAATCTAACAGCTTTTGGAAAATTAACACCAATGCATCTATTTCCTCAATAGCCACCTCTAAGATGAAGGAGCACAGCAATTCAGGCAGCATCCAACGAGCAGCAAAATCGACGTTTCCAAGGACTTATCATTAATTTGCAGCTCCATCGGTTTCCTCAATGCTGCTTCACTAACAATCAGAATTCTCTCATTTACAGGTATAATTGGGATTTCTTTAAATACTGAATTGAAAAGTATGGCACTAGAAAAGCACAGCAGGTCAGGCAGCATCTAAGGAGCAGGATAATCGATGTTTTAGGCATAAGCCCTTCATCAGGAAGTTTTTAATATCCTCTATAATGAAAACAGAAGCAAATATTTATTTATTACATCCACCATTTCTTTATTATCTACAAACAACTTCCAAATTTCACCTTCTAGACCAACACATACTTATCCTTTTCATTTTTAGGTACTAAAAGAAAACCTTGCTGCTTTCACATTCCTCACACAATAAAGCAAAATACTGGAGATACCATGAGCAGAATCAAATACAAAATACTAGTGAAACCCAGAGGTCCGGCAGCAGCTTTGGGGAGAGAAATAGAGTTAACGTTTTAAGACTTTGGAATCGACCGAATTTTGCAGCAATTTGTGTTTGTCCCTCTCATGTTACAATATATTCATCTCGATTAACCTTTCAGTCTTTCTAAGTATTCAGTCATCTGATCTACCACTCATCTTTATGCAATAGATGCTTTTTCCTTTAGTTTTAGGCTGTCTTAAGAGTTTCTTCAAATCCAGTCTGAAGACAGTTAGTAGTCTGTCATGTGAACAGTTATTTCTCTCTTCAGGTTTCCTTACCCTGGAAGGGAACAATGAGTACTCAAACAAGATGACTGATTTCCTCAATCCTCTGTCCAAATTAAGCAGTGATAACTGTGAGGAGCAGTCAATGGAGAGTTATATTTGGCACAGTGCCTTTTTGTGACTCCATTTTAAAGGTACTTTCAGGGCAGAGCTGAAAATATCCAAGCGCACATACATATCATATATTGATAAATATATGCATAGACAAATATATTGGTTCAATAAACAGGACTAGGAATTTAGTACAGATAAGATGACATATTGCTGTACCATTGGAGATTTATTCTGCAAGAAAGAAAGATGCAGGCCACCCACAATTATACATTCAATTCCTCCAGCTGGAGGACACAACTGTCTAGACCACAGACATCTTAATAAGTACTAGCAAAGTCACTCCATAACAAACCAAAAATAGGAGCATAATGTAGCTTTCTGAACAATATACTTTAATTATACCACTAAGACCCCCACACCCACCAGCATTTGTGTAATGTATTCACTGCTGGATGGGCATGCAGGCTAAATAAGGTCAGGCATCATCCGAGGAGCAAGGGAATCGACGTTATGGGCAAAAGCCCTTCCTGATGAAGGGAGTTTCCTTGAAACGTTGATTCTTCTGCTCCTTGGATGCTGCCTGACCTGCTGTGCTTTTCCAACAACACACTCTTGACTCTAACCTCCAACATCTGCAGTCCTCACTTTTACCTACGCAGGCTAAATAAACCAAGTGAACCTAGCTAGTCATGCACCACTGGAAGGCCCCATCTAGAGTCAAATCAGCTTAGAAACTTTGGCATCAGGCTAACAGTTGAATGAACTATCTGCTCATTTAACTTAAAAATGTTCAATGACTCTTGAAAGAGAGTCATTAACCATATCAGAGACCACATATAAATAAATGGTCAATAAATTTCCATACTAGTTGAACCTCAAGTCTGACCAAACTGAAAACTGAGAGGGAATTTAATAGTTTTACAACAAAAGGTAGAACTGTAAATCAACTGATTATAATAAATTCATGCAAATTAATTTTACTAGATTAACAAAACATTCTAATTATTTTGTCAAAAGTTAAAGTTAAAAATGATGCCATTTCACATTTAGAAATATTTATTTGTGGTTTGTTTCAGCCATCTCCAACATTCAGCATAACTGAGGATCAAATGTATAACTTTGCCCAATTAAGTCACTTATGAAGATGTGGGTGTACTGTACCTTTAAGAAACTTAAAAGCTAGCAGAACCACCTGATAGCACCCAGTGTTCTGAATAAGATATAATGTAATAAGTGGTCCACCAACTGGGTAGCTAGGGTAGCTGGTTGCCTGGAGACAAAAATAGATTTGAATTAGGCCAATCAGTTTAAATTATACCCCAAAAAATTACCAAATTCCAGTCAAGTTTGAATTTAGAATATTGACAATCTTAAAAGCCAATGACACAATCCGATGCTTTGTGGGCAAAAGACGAGGGAAAATTGAACAGTTGGGAGGAGAACTACCATGCCACCAGCATGTAGAAACTGCCCGAAAAATAGCTCCCTTAAAAAGGTGCTTTCATCAACCTGTGAGCTGTGAAGCATAATCCATGAGACGACAACACAGGAAGATCCAAATAGAAGATCCAAATGCTGGCTGGTTTTAAAAACATGAATTTTTAGTAAATCTTAATCAGGGAAGGGAAGGTAAAAGATCGTTGTTAGTTACTCTCTATTATACTTTAAGAAATAAAGTTGTTAATTTTTACTTTAACTAGTTCTTGGCCTCTCAGATTTTCACAGATTATTGCACAGGATAAATCTTTTCTGTGTTGCTGTTTTAAATTATGCAGGAGGTTTTACCCAGTGTCATAACTTCATATACACCTCAGTTACATAGGAAGTAACTTTGTATGCTCCATATATATTTCAAAACCTGTTCATAGACATTATTAACCCAGATTAAGACCACAGCTGTTAAGGTATCTGGAGGTTTTCAGTTCCAGCAAAAATTGCTGAGCTTAGGGTGCCCCCGTATTGATCAGAGGTGCAAAACAGGATTTCTTTTTTAAAAATTACCATAAAATCAAGGGATCCAGCTACAAATGAGAAATGTAATAAATTAAAGAACTTGTTATCAAACTTAAAATACTACAGAATTTCAACATCTGGGTGAACATGCTATGCAACTGTATGGAGATAGCAAGACTGAAATGTTAGGACACAAGAACGAGGAGCAAAAGTAAGCAATTCAGCCCCTCGAACCTTTTCCACTGATCAAGGCAACGATGGCTAATCTCATCTCTGCCTCAACTCCACTTTCCCGTCTGCCCCCATAACTCTTCAACGTCTAGCTCATTAAAAAAGTCTCCTCTTTAAGTGTACTCAACATACTGGCATCCTACACACTCCGGAGTAGTGAATATTAAAGGTTCACAACCTCTTGAGAGAAGTAATTTCTCCTTACTGGTTTCAAATCTGCTACTCCTTAACCTAAAAGTATGACCTCATTCTAGATTGCTCCACAAGGCAATATTCTCTCTATATCCACTTCATCAATCCCATTTAGCATCTTGGACTCAAATTAAATCTCTCTCATTCTTCTAAACTCAAGGGAGCATCAGCCTAAACTGCTTAATCTCCGATGATAAGACAAACCCCTCAACTCTGGAAGCAATCAAGTGAATCTTCTCTGAACGGCTTCCAGCGCAATTATACCCTTCCTCAAGAAAGGGGACCAAAATTCTATGCAATTCTTCAGGTATATCAGGAATGTCAAAAAATTTTAAGTCACAACGCTAACTACTTAATATATTGAGCACTACAAAACAATCTCAAAATATTCTGTTAACACAATCACATGCTCATTTTCGTCAAGTGTACATACTGGATTTGGTTTACATTTAGCTTTTTAAAATCCCCGAATGTCCTGACCATATTCAAACTTATTTTCCAGCTGATTTGCTAGCCATGTTAGAGTTAAGCAAAGGGGCTAAAGAGAGCAAATTCCTGTTAGGAGAAAGGCAGGCAAACTATCTGTTCCAGGTTACTCCATTTTCCAGTTCTGAAGTAATTAAATTGCCAAAGCACTTTCTCAGCCCCATACCATAGCAGAATGGTCTTTATTGGAAAAAGGAAGTAAATTTGCAAATGACAAATATAGGAGGAAAGGCTAGGCATGAAGAAGATACAGAGTTTACAGAGAGATATTCATAGGTTAAGTGGGCAAGAAGTTGGCAAACGCAGTACATTATCATGTGGTAAAATGCAAAGTTGTTCATTTTGGAAGGGAGTACAGAATATTATTACAGCAGAAAGTTGCAACACAAAGGAATGTGGACTACTCATGATTTGGAGATGCCAGTGTTGGACTGGCACCTCCTGACGAAGGAGCGACGCTCCGAAAGCTAGTGCGCTTCCAATTAAACCTGTTGGACTATAATCTGGTGTTGTGTGATTTTTAACTTTGGATCTACTCAGCCATTCTTTAGTTTTGTTTATCAAACAAAAAGGCAAAAAAGGTTTTACGAACTAGCTCTGCTGCTTGGTACTTTTTTTAAAAAAATCGCCTTTATTAATTAATTTAAAAATAATCAATTTATTGCTTTAACATGGTTCCACTTATTTGATTTCTTCATCTTAATTTTTAATAAAATTCATGTTTCATATTGTTCCGAACCTCATCTTACTGAAATTTATTCAATGGTCACTTAATGAAAATAAAAGGTCCCTCACACAAGAAAAGTTGAAAAACTTCGTTTTTCCACTATTCCAAACGCAGAATTAGGGAATTTTTTTGGTTCAGAACAGCCTTTACAGTATATGGTGTGGTTGTCCATTTCACAATTTCCAAAGCACACAAAATACCATATACGCATATCTTCACAATGGCGTGTCTCTATTCGTGCAACATAACCACTAATTACCTCCAAATTAGTTTCTAATGGCAATCTTAATTTTGAGACAAGAACAGAAATTGTTGGAAAATCTCAGCAGGCGTAGCAGCATCTGTGGAGAGAAATCAGAGTTAATGCTTTGGGTCCACTGACCCTTCCTCAGAACTGATGGTAGCTAGGAAAAGTTGCTTTTATGCCGAATATAGGGGGAGGAGTAAGGAGTAAATGATAGGTGGAAAGAGACCCCAAAGAGACAGAAGAACAGTTGGACACACAAAGGTGCTGCATTTTGGAAAGGCAAATCAGAGCAGGACTTATATACTTAATGGTAAGGTCTTGGGGAGTGTTGCTGAACAAAGAGACCTTGGAGTACCGGTTCATAGTTCCTTGAAAGTGGAGTTGCAGGTCGATAGGATAGTGAAGGTGGCATTTGGTATGCTTGCCTTTATTGGACACAACACTGAGCATAGGAGTTGGGAGGCCATTCTGTGGCTCTATAGGACATTGGTTTGGCCACTTTTGGAATTGTGCGCGCAGTTCTGGACTCCCTCCTATCTGAAGGATGTTGTGAAATCTGAAGGGGTTCAGAAAAGATTTACAAGACTGTTGCCAGCATTGGAGGATTTGAGCAACAGGGAGAGGCTGAATAGGCTGGGACTATTTTCCCTGGAAAGTCAGAGGCTGAGGGGTGATCTTATACAGGTTTATAAAATTATGAGGGCATGGATAGGGTGAATAGACAAGGTTTTTTTCTGTGGAGTAGGGGGAGTGCAGAACTAGAGGGCATAGGTTGAGGGTGAGAGAAGAAAAAATTTAAAAGGGGCCTAAGGGACAACCTTTTCATGCAAAGGATGGTGCTCTATGGAATGAGTTGCCAGAGGAAGTGGTGGAGGCTGGCACAATTACAACATTTAAAAGACATCTAGATGGGTATAATGAATAGGAAGAGTTTAGAGGGAATGGGTTAAGTGCTGGCAAATGGGACTAGATTAGGTTAGGATATCTGGTCGGCATGGACGAGTTGGACCGAAGGGTCTGCTTCTGTGCTGTACCTGTATATGACTCGATGAGTGGATAATGGTCAGCCTAGGAGAATGAATTAAGAGAAAGTGACGACTGCAGACACTGGAGATCAGTGTCGAGGATAGGGTGTTGGAAAAGCACAGCAGGTCAGGCAGCATCAGGGGTCTCTCTCCACCTATCAGGCATAAACCCTTCATCAGGAGTGAGCTCATTTCTAATGAGGGGCTTACGTCAGAAACGTCGATTCTCCTGCTCCTCGGATGCTGCCTGACCTGCTGTGCTTTTCCAGCACCACACTCTAAAGTAGGAAAATGAATGACTGCTAACTATTAGATGCTAACAATGGACAGCGTGTAATAGTGTGTAATTTTGAGAGACTTGGTTCCAATCCTTCTTCAAAGTTCTCTCGATCCATTCCCACCAAAAGGCACATTAACCATCTTAACTATTACCCACTTTTAGGCAACTTATTTTCCAGTGATCCGTTAATGGCATTCTATGCAGGCATATGCTTAGGTTGGATCTCATACGATTAATGGCTGTCAGCCAGATCCTGAAAGGTTTTTAATACCAAATGTGACTTTTGCTCTGGTGACTATATTACAGAATCATGAAAAACTGGTTGCATGAATCTGCCACTGGGTAAAGGGAGCCAGATTTAACAGTGTAAACATTAAGCACCTCATTGATGTCAGATTGCCAGAATCCAACTTAAACAAGCACCATTGTAAGAGTGGCTAAACTCTTCATTTCAATTCCAGACCTCAGGGTAGTGCATCTGTCAGCAGCTTTTTCAAGGTGCCAGGCCAAATCAGACAGACAGTCTTTATATTACCATTCTATTGTACAGGATACTGCTGTTTTTCTTCATTCCCATTAAATTATTTCTGAATACTTTCAAAGATAAAATTTTCTTAAGTGTGACATTTCCAAATGCCCCACTGCACATTCTTTAAATATGAACTTATCGTTAGCATGAGATTGAAACTCTTATGTACCTATTCCATTCACATTTTTTTTTAATAAAGGACAACCTTTGCTTTATGGGATTTCTTGTACCAAAGATTAACATGAAAAAGCTAAGGACAAGAAAAGACCACAAGATCCACAACTTCCATGCATGATTTAAATTCGAAAACTCTTGTTGCTTTTCTCCCTCCTTTGCCTCTGTAGCCACAGATTTAATGCTGTGCAGATTTAGTCATTTCACTCGAAGTATACTGAGTAAATCCAACCTTGTTTCCAACGTGTTAGTTAACTTTCTGAAGCACTTACATTTTACTTGAGTTTTCCCCTCCCTCGTCCCAAGGCCATGGACTGCTTGTTGGGTTACAAATCCACAGAGATATACTGGAATTTCTTCTGACTTAAAAACCCCCAAGGCAGATAATCACCCCTATTGATCATATTAGCCTTTGTTTGATTTTTGTGAAATTAAAGCAACCAACTAGCACACTATATTCTAAACATCTGTACAAGGCGAAAGTTACATTAGAAACTTACTCAGTCATTTAATTGTATATCATCAGTCCAGCATGTTTAATAGTGAATAGTAATTTGTAGATTTCAATTATAGTTATTCAGCCCAAGCCACAAAAGAAAAAAGATACTGTACTGCTCTCAATTTCTATGGACTTAAGTTTGTAAAAACAAAAGAAAACTGGGAAAAATTTCAGGTTTGGTTATTGGAAGGTTTGCCCATAACACACACTATAGCTGAAGACAGAGCTGAAACTGTTAGGAAACTGCTAAGACAGGATGTCAGCTGTCACCACTAAAAAGGGCACATTATGCAAAGATTGAATCCATTAGTTCTTTGACCAACTTTCTCACAAGACTCATATACCAAATTTCTCTCTCTACCCTATTTTGGCCCCACCCTCCTTGTGTTACACTGGCTTGTGTTTATTTTGTTAGAAACCAAAATACAGAAAAAGAAATGTGAAATAGATGCTGAAGGAAAATTTCAGAGCCTTTCAGGCCCAAAATCTTGTTTTAAGAATTCTCTTCCCTTTCAATTAAAGCTTAACAGCACAAAACTAGGCAAATCTAAATGATTGCTATGAACTGAAAACATTTTTTGCTGTTCAAGAATTGGTGCCATAAGCACCTGCTGCCCCTACCCAAATAGTTAGTATTCATTTTGTTTACTTGGAGAAGTGCTGCAAATATAGTATACAGTACTTAAATGAAAAGACAGTCAGAGATATTCACGATACTTTCTGACATCTACTTCCAGAGGAAAAAAAAGGATTTGTCCTTCCTTTATCAAGAAACAGATAAATAAATTGCAAGGCTGCTGCAACTGGCCTAATTCAGAACAAATCATTTAGATAGCCATCAAAAATACACCCCTTAACCTTGGGCAGAAATATCTGCCAGTACAAATAAGCAAAAGATAATGTTTTTGCAAAAAAATCATATGAATAATCTAGCATGAAATTAATAGCTCAAGGATGCAAAATAGCTCCTTAATGGTAAACAGACATAGTAATAGCAGTATAACAGCTCTTTGTTTACCCTCAAACTGGAATCATTTTCTCATCAGTTGTATAATAATCAAGACATTAACAGTCACTTCAGTTTTCACTAGTTTCTTTACATCAAATAGCCTTCCACTGGTCCCTTAACACCAAACTGCACAAAGCTTTACAAGGAAAACATCTTAATGATTCACTCACATTCCAGACTAAACCTAAAATGGTTGGAAATTTCTATTTACCTTCAGCTTAATCTCCCATGCTTGCAGCTGCCCATAGAAATAAATGCAATAATTGGCTTCTTTCACCTCTGTTAGACCAGAACAAAAGTGTCATTCAGTTTAAATTTACAAAATGCACCAATGGATGGTCAACTAGCAGAACCAACAGGGTGGAATAACAATAACTCTGTAGCATTTTCTTCTTTCTTTTGTTTAGCCTTTCAAAGCCGTTAATTAAGACTTACACAATGCACCCCCGTGGGTTTTTTATCTGGAGGCATTACACGCTTGTAATTTTTTTTATAACTAAAAAGAAAGTTGAATCCTGACACAGTTGTGCTAAATTACACAGGTTAAGACTCTTATATTAAAGAATAAAAATTCAAAGAAACGTGCACAGGTTCAGCAAGGAACAGATTGTTTATTTCACACTATGGTGCACTGGGCCTCTATTTATTTAATTATCCGAAAAAAGAACTTGGGTTCTTCCTTACATAAGCAGGTGGAATTAGGAGGCAGCACAAGAGGCCCAGGACAGGAAAAGAAAGGTCTGTGAAATAAAGACAAATCTGTAATTTAAACTCCAACTTTTGTCTTGACAGATCTTAGACCATTTTGGCAAGAACCTGACTGTTCCGTTTTTCCTTTCTTCATGATGAGAGACTGAGTGACAGATTAATGTGATTGCTTCTTTTCATGGTTCACTGGGGGTGGTTTTGGGGGAGGGTGCTAAACAGGAACAAATGCCTAACAATGCACTCATTCTGAGGAGTAATTTTCAATCCGTCAAAGAGTAATCTGGCCCCATTCTATTGTAAATGTGTTTATTCTGTGGCAAACAGCGCTGGACCTGTTTCCATGCAGCAGCATGACAGTAAGATGGAGAATGCAGACCATAAAACTCCCAGGCTCCTTCAAAAGAAGCCAACATAACAATCAACCTCAACATAACCTTTTTTGTATAGGAATTACTCCAACTCTCGATCTAATCGTGCACGGCTTTGAGAGGCTTCTGTACATTTCCTTCCATTGGGTTCGCTACCATTTCGGAGTCCATTTAGCAAATTCAGCCATACACACAACTGACACCCCCTGCACACTTTTATTCCATTAATTTGTAATGCTCTTTTCAGAGGCAACAAATCCTATTACAGTAACATCTTTGAGAGACTTTCAAATACTCACAAAAGTTTAGCAAGAGGCTTAGGGAGACTGGCATATAATACAACAAGAGGACTGTGTGCATGATATCAGTTTCCGTCTGCTTTTTATCTTAACCAACTGTTTTGGCGCTTGCTAAGGGATTCCCAAAAATAAGCTCTCTTCTCGTCTACTCAGCACTGGCTACATGGCAGCTTTTATTACTGCTGTACATTACAGACTTAACAACCAGACATACTGGACAATAGATGTTTTACTACCCACTCAGAAAAAGGCAGCTCAACTTCCAACATCTCAAAATTACATGATATTTGCATGTTTCAGAAAAGTACTACATAACCAAGCAGTTTTGGTACAAGATTCACTAGAGAGGGGAAAAAGTTTACAATCACTCGTTACCATTTGCTAATGGAGTTTGTAATTTGATACACTGCAATTAGTAGAACCTCAGGGCTACTTCAAGGACTATAATTACTCAAGGAGGGGGCA
Organism: Chiloscyllium plagiosum; assembly: GCF_004010195.1. Taxonomy (NCBI): domain Eukaryota; kingdom Metazoa; phylum Chordata; class Chondrichthyes; order Orectolobiformes; family Hemiscylliidae; genus Chiloscyllium; species Chiloscyllium plagiosum. The sequence goes on from NC_057725.1 coordinate 12,132,081, forward strand.
GCAAAGTAGTAATGCTAAACCAATAGTCAAATTATTGACAAGTAGGTTTTTTACTTCCTTTATAATTGCTGCCAAGGAGTTATTTCCATTACAATAAATACAGCCAATAACTTGTAACTCTGTAAAGTTAAAATATTTGAAATAGTTTGAGAGAAGACATTTCAAATAATAGTGAACACAGCAGCCAGTTTCTCATGATTCAATGCAGTAAACATGCTGCGTGCTGCAGCCTTGAACTGGGCAATATGGTGCAATAAATCAGGAAGACGCCATTCAGGCTGATTTCATTACCTAATGGTTGGACAATGCAGAGTCTTATTCTAGCACACTTTTTTTTCCCGCAGCTTCTATATGATGGCTGTAAACTAATTAACACCTACTAAAGAGAAATAAGCAGTTCTGCCCACATTGCTAGCAACAAAACAGAAAGGAAAAAAGGTTCTAAAAAGAGAGGAGTGGCTGGTCTGGTTTATTTGACAACCTTTAGTTTCAATACTTTCCACACCAATCATTATTACTATCACCTATGCCTCTGTTAATCAGCAATTACCTGAATACATCCGAAACAAAATACCAGATATTGTTTACCTTGCGTGCCATTGACAAACCACATCGTTTAATGTCTTGATACAGAACATGTTTGGGCTAAAAAGCTAATTATTCAGGTTACAAATTGATGTATCCGGAGGAAGATAGTTTTGTTGCATTTATCGTATCCATGAAGTCTGAAAACCTTTAATTAAACTGTTAATTGTAAGTAGTGAGCACAAGTTTAAGCTGTTATTAATATTTAAACAACAAACTATTTGATAGACTTTTAAATTATGTATATTGTGCATTGTTTGTTATTATATACATAAAATGACATTTCTTCTTGATTTGCCTTAAGGATTGCAAAAGCATGACACTCTTCCAGGCCAGATACAAAGCAGGTTTCCTCATAAAGCATTGAAATAGTTACTCGGACAGTCTGAAGAAGTGATCTTAGGTTTGTGAGATCCGTGGTGGAAAGTGTCATCAACAGTGCTATCAAGCAGTACCTGCTTAGCAATAAGCTGCTTACTGATGCCCAGTTTAGGTTCTGACAGAGTCATTCAGCTCCTGACTTGATCACACCCTAGGCTCAAACATGTACAAAAACAGCTGAATTCCAGAGGTGAGGTGAGAGTGACAGCCCTCGACATCAAGGCTGCATTCAACGGAGTGTGACATCAAGGGGCCTTAGCAAAACTGAAATCAATGCGTATCAACAAACTCAATTGCTGGAGTTATACCTGGCACATACAAGCTGCTTGTGGTTGTTGGAGATCAGTCATCTCATCCAGGACATCTGTGCAGGAGTTCTTCAGAATAGTATCCAAGGCCCAACCATCTTCAGCTGCTTCAATGACCTCCCCTCCATCACAATATCAGAAGTGGGGATGTTCGCCGATGATTTTGCAATGTTCAGCCCCATTAGTGATTCCTCCAATGCTGAAGCAGTTCATGATCAAAGGCAACAATATCCAGGCTTGGGCCGACAAGTAAAATTTGCATCACACAAATGCCAGGCAATGACCATCGCCAACCAAACTCCCAGCCTTTTACATTCAGTGGTGTTACTATCATTGTGACCCCAATATCAACATCTTTTGGGTTGCCATTGAACAGAAACTCAACTGGACTTGCTATAAAAACACATTGAGCCAGAGACGAGGAATACTGCAACAAATAACTAACCTCCTGACTCCCCAGAGCCTGTCTACCATCTACAAGGCACATGTCAATAGTGTGATGGAGTACTCCCCACCTGACTGTATGGGTGCAGCCCCAATAACAAGCTCAAGAAGCTTGACACCATCCAGGCCAAAGCTGTCTGCTCGACTGGCACCACATCCACAAGCATCCACTCCCTTCGCCCCAATGCTCAGTAGCAGCAGTGTGTACTCTCCACAAGGTGCACTGCAGAAATTTGCCAAAGACCCTTAGACAGCACCCCAAACCCACAACCACTTCCATCTAGAAAGACATGGGCAGCAGATACTTGGAAGCACCGCTAGCTGCAGGTTTCTCTCAAAACCACTCACCATCCTGACCTGAAAATATATTCCCATTCCATCACTGTCACTGGGTCAAAACCCCGAAATTCCCTCCCAATAGCATTGTGGGATAGCCTACAGCATGTGGACTACAGAGGTTCAAGAAGTCTGCTCACTACCACTTTCTCAAGGGTAACTAGGACAGGCAATAAATGCTGCCCAGTCAGCAATGCCCACATCTCTCGAGTGAATTTTTTAAAAAGTGCTAGTTTTTACCCCATGAATTGTTGCTCATTTAGTACTGGATTTGGATCAGCAAACTCAATTTACCTCTGACCTTTAAGAGCCAGATAACAACAGGTAAATCATTCATGAGAATAAAAAACAGTGCAGGTACTGGAGCCAATTGGAGTTCTCAAGTTAGTTTTTAAAGCAATAGATTCCCAGACAATCACAGCTTTGAATGCCAAGGCTACATGTTACTCAACCTACATCGGCAAGATATTATCAGTTCTCAGCTACAAGATGGAAAATCTCAAATGTGGATCACTCCAATTTAATGGAGGAAGGAACAGAAAAGCAATAGACTGTCCTTCCCAACTAATGATCTTACAGATAATTCTAGTAAAGTACAATTGAATGCATTTCCCCAGCAAGAAAATAAATTACATTAATGAGACAGTGAATGTGAGTAGAAAAACAAGAAACCAGTCAGTCTAAAGTGACCCATTAACAATATAATTATAAGTCCAAGTAGTGCCAAAAATGCATTCATGTTAAAATGCCAAAGGTTACGCCCAATTTAAAATTTGTAGAAAAATATAAATCACAAGTCTTACAAATTGTATTGACCAAATCCTTTGATGCCAGCAAGTCATCTTTTTTTAAAATTCACATTAAATATGTCTCGAAATTGATCGTATTGCATTCTGGTTAAAAAAGACAAATCTTTTGATTGAAAATGATTGTATGAACTGAATATGAAAAAGAAGCATTAATATATTGGTAACTGGCAAGTAATGTTTCAAACCAAATGGATTAAATCCTTCAACAAAATCAAAAAAGGTTCAAAGTAAGGATTAACACATTTTAAAAAATAACAATTGTAACCTAACTATAAAACAATTTAAAAGAGCAGCATGCACATTTTGGAACAAGGAAAGCTATTAAGATGAGCGGTGCTGCATAGATTTTGCACACAGATAAGTACAAGTTATCTAAAAAAGAAGCTTAAGTCACTGCATGGTTTAATTACTCACTAACACTCCCTGAAAAACAAATTAAACATCCAGGCATGCCCTGGGTGAAAGGGCACAGAACTCAATTACTGGAAGGAAATATCTCACTAGCCAGAGAGAATAATCAACCCTGCATGTCATTAGCCACATCAAGATTTAAAGTCAACTTAATGAGGTGGAAAAGGGGGCAAACAAGGAACAGACAGTAACAACTTATCGAGGCTTTCAGACTATTTATCCCTGACAGGAAGACTGTTATTCGGAAAGAGAGATGGAAGGATTTGTCAAAAACAGAAACAGAACCATTTTCACATTCTGCGAGCAAATGATTTATAAGAAAAGAATTCAGGAACCTTTGACATTGACGACTTCTGTAGAACATGCTGCACTACTCTGCTGGAAAACTGCCCTTGAAACAAATAGGCTTGGTGTATGCTTTCATTGAGAACAACTCGATATCAACCATTCAGTTAATGTCTACAATTCCAGATCAAGGTGTTAAAACAAAATAGATATCAAAAAATAAAACTATGTATATGCATACTGCACAGTTCAGACTGTGAACAAAATATTCATTAGGAATCATACACCATACTAACTTAAGTGCAGCATTACAATTTTTTCTTCTTGCCATGTAAACATTATGCATTTTAAAACATTTAGTTTTATTTTGTAACCTGTATTACATTTAAAAAAGTAGTTTCAAATGCTGGATTCTATTACATTGATTCTTCAAAACATAAAAGTGAACAGATATGTTGACCCCATGTCCCAAAACTGATGGTTATATGCAGCACAAGTCACCAAGCTCTACTACCCTAAAAAGGGAAAGTGAAATATTCCATATGTTTTCTTTGTTGCCAGCAAGGTTCTTGCCATAAAGACCACATCAGCTTCCCTGCAGAGGGACCAGGTCAATGCCCCGTGCAACTATTCATATGCATCCAAGTGGAAGCTAACAACTCATTTCAAAATGGATACTGTGATGCTTGCCAGAAAACTTATTTCTCGAAACTGCAATTTTGTTACTTCCTTAGAGTTTACATCTCAAAATTGAACTTTAACACTCATCCTAAAAAAATGCAGATTTTTATTATAAACCAATGGAAAAGTTTGAATATAATGTGTATTTTGCACCTCTATATAAATCCCTGTACCCTGTACTACATATTTTGGCTGAGACAGCCTAAGGCATTGTGTTTCCTGGGTCGCTATGCCTTACAATGGCCGTAACTACAATCATTTGATTTCCAGATAGAAGTTCTTACTCATTTGTCTTTGCCTTCACCCCTTCACAGAAAACCAAATAATCCTCATGTAGGCCATTTTCGCCTAATCATTCCCCCATAAATGCCCTGACCAGGAATAGCACTCAACTCAACTGCTCCATGTAGCGCCCTCAGTTGTCGTAAGCATAGCTCTCAACACATCTAACTCCAGAAATATTTTCTTGAATCCATGATATCATAATGCAGCAAGGAGAAGATACAAACCCCGAGAACTCTCGTCTGATGACGGGATTGAACACATGCTGCAACCATTAAGTGCTACAATCCAGCCAACAGAACTAACCAGCACATACAACTCTTCAGCTAGATTAAATACCAAAATGAAATCACCATCATATTTTCTAGATGAAAACAGTAATTTATTTTAGAATAGACAATTGTTTTAATTGTAATTTTTTCCCCCCGATATGTAGAATGAATCACTGAAATGTATCTTATGGACAAGATGCAGCAACAATGTTTACATGGAATTGTTTCAATAATTATTCAACTCTATTTTACAGCAGCTCATCTTGACCAAGTGTCACTTATGGTCTGAAGCTGTATAGATTTAGCTGTTGAAATATATAAAAAGAAACATGAAACGTAAGATCCAGAGGGGTTTGACAGGGTGGATGTGTTAAGGATAGTTCCTGTTGTAGGAGAATCTAGAACAATGGGCCACAGTTTAAAAATAAGAGGTTGCACATTTAAAACGGAGATGAGGATATTTCTTAGAGTCGAGACTCTTCAAAAGTCTTCCTCAAAAGGTAGCAGAAGCAAAAAAAAATTATTTGAATCTTTAAAGTTAGGGTGAATGGATTATTGGCAAGTAACAGGATGCAAGGGTAAGTAGGAATGTGCAGCTGAAGTTACAATTAAATCAAGCATGATCTTACTAAGTTGTGGAGCAGGCTCAAGAAACTAAAGGGTCTACTTCTGCTCAGAATCCATCAGTTTGCAGTTTTGAGTAAAATCAAAATGTCAGGTATAACAGAGTTAGATGTCAAATGTAATTCATTAAATTTTGGAACTATGGAATGCAAGCTCTGATGAGAAATTAATGCAGAACAAATAGAATTAGAATCTGATTTTCACTGCAGTAAGGTAGAATTATATATGATTTTCAGTTTCTCAACATGATTTATTAGAGTGAAAACAAAATTGTGTAGTATTGTATTACTCATTATTCATATCCATTCTCAATTAAAACACAACTACTGAACAATGTTCAATCACAACATAGAATTATGTAGCAGAGAGCAAGACCATTCAGTTCATCACACCTGTGCTAACTCAATAAAGGAATGTCCAAATAATCCTACTCTCCAGCTCTGTCCCATGACATTGCAAATTGGTCTTATCAATACTTATCCAATTCTTCCTTGAAAACTACTATTAATCTACCTCCACACTCTCAGACATTTCAGATGTGATAAAGAAATCAGATTTTCACAAAATCTTGCCACTTCTTCAAAAAGATTAACTAGAATCTTCTTTGGACACATAAGAACAAGCTTATCAGGTACTGTACTACTAGCGACTTAAATACTGAATGATAATTACATTAATTTGCCACTTAAGAGAAATTAGTTCATTGAGTTATTCTATAGCTCCAGATAGAAATAGAGTCATAGTCAGAGAGATGTACAGCATGGAAACAGACCTTTTGGTCCAACCCGTCCATGCCAACCAGATATCCCAACCCAATCTAGTCCCACCTGCCAGCATCGGGCCCATACCCCTCAAAATCCTTTCTATTCATATACCCATCCAAATGCCTCTTAAATGTTGCAATTGTACCAGCCTCCACCACTTTCTCTGGCAGCTCATTCCATACACATACCACACACTAAGGAAAAAGTTGCTCCGTAGGTCTCTTTTATATCTTTCCCTTCTCACCCTAAACCTATGCCCTCTAGTTCTGGACTTCACGACCCCAGGGAAAAGAATTTGCCTATTTACCCTATCCATGTCCCTCAATTTTGTAAACCTCTTTCAGGTCACCCTCCAGCCTCCGATGCTCCAGGGAAAACAGCCCCAGCCTGTTAAGCCTCTCCCTTTGGCTCAAAACCTCCAATCCTGGCAACATCCTTGTAAATCCTTTCTGAATCCTTTCAAGTTTCACAACATCTTTCCAATAGGAAGGAGACCAGAATTGCATGCAATATTCCAAAAGTGACCTAACCAATGTCCTGTACAGCCGAAGATTTGCTTTCCCAAAATGCAGCACCTCGCATTTCTCTAAATTAAACTCCATCTGCCACTTCTCAGTCCATTGGCCCATCTGGTCAAGATCCTGTTATAATTTGAGGTAACCCTCTTTGCTGTCCACTACACCTCCAATTTTGGTGTCATCTGCAAACCTACTAACTGTACCTCTTATGCTCGCATCCAGATCATTTAAGCAAATAACAGAAAGTAGAGGACCCAGCACCGATCCTTGTGGCACTCCACTGGTCACAGGCCTCTAGTCTGAAAAACAACCCTCCACCACCACCCTCTGTCTTCTACCTTTGAGCCAGTTCTGTATCCAAATGTTCTCCCTGCATTCCATGAGATCTAACCTTGCTAATCAGTCTCGCATGGGGAATCTTGTCAAACGCCTTACTGAAGTCCATATAGATCACATCTACTACTCTTCATCAATCCCCTTTGTTACTTCCTCAAAAAATTCAATCAATTTTGTGAGACATGATTTCCCACGCACAAAGCTATGTTGACTATCCCTAATCAGTCCTTGCCTTTCCAAATACATGAAAATTCTGTCCCTCAGGATTCCCTCCAACAACTTGCCCACCACTGATGTCAGGCTCACTGGTCTATAGTTCCCTGGCTTGTCCTTGCCACCCTTCTAAAACAGTGACACCACGTTAGCCAACCTCCAGTCTTCCGGCACCTCACCTGTGACTATCGATGATACAAATATCTCAGCAAGAGGCCCAGCAATCACTTCTCTAGCTTCTCACAGAGTTCTAAGGTGTACCTGATCAGGTCCTGGGGATTTACCTTTACCCTTTTCAAGCACTTCCTCCTCTGTAAAATGGACATTTTGCAAGACATCACCATCTATTTCCCTACAGTCTATATCTTCCATATCCTTTTCCACAGTAAATACTGATGCAAAATACTCATTTAGTATCTCCCCCATTTTCTGCAGCTCCACTCCCCTTCCTAGATCTTTCCATTTCTATCTCGGGTGACCGAATCGACACGGACATTTACTATAAACCGACCGACTCCCACAGCTACCTAGACTACACCTCCTCCCACCCTGCCTCCTGTAAAAACGCCATCCCATATTCCCAATTCCTTCATCTCCGCTGCATCTGCTCCCAGGAGGACCAGTTCAAATACCGTACAACCCAGATGGCCTCCTTCAAGGA